>NC_142067.1:120446219-120501219 GCF_059756535.1 Pantherophis guttatus | reverse complement strand
CTGCTGTACTGCTGCCTGTGTATTTTGCTTGTAACTGCTACT
The DNA here is from genome assembly GCF_059756535.1 of Pantherophis guttatus. Lineage (NCBI taxonomy): Eukaryota > Metazoa > Chordata > Lepidosauria > Squamata > Colubridae > Pantherophis > Pantherophis guttatus. Next base: position 120,501,177 of record NC_142067.1, on the reverse strand, counting down.
ACGTTGAAGAAGAATCTATATTGGTATTGTACATCAATCTTCATGTATTATTATGTATATAAAGAGAAGTTAATGAATCCTGCTGAATCAGTTATCTGTGTGTGCTTCTGGACTTGATTTTTGCAAGAAACTCTGATAGAAATTCCCCGAGGATGGTCTCCAATACAAGTCCAAAATTTTCATTCGCATGGTGCCATGTGCTTTTATCAGCCGTCCTGTACGACAAGCATCAAAAGATACAATTGACTGAAAGATTCTGTTCCTGTGGCTCAGGAGAAGTGGAGACTGTTGATCCCATACTCCTCTGATGTTCCTTCGATGTTCCCTTTACAGAGATATTTGAAATAAAACATATCCTTCCAATGATTGCTAAGTACCTTGGCCATTCTGATACTGCAACCACTCCAGTGGCTGCTTAAGGATGAACAGTCCATAACTACAGTACAGGATGCTACATTCTGTGCAGCAGCACTGGGGTTTCATTGAAAACAAATGTCTAATCCACCATAGATATTTTACACAACAAATGTGGCAAACCCTTTGCACTGCTTATTCCTTTGCCTTTTAAGTATTAAACTGACAACGGGCCTCACGGTTTATGGATTGTTATTTTAGTAAGGTTAAAAAGGTAAAGGTTTCCCTCGCACATATATGTGAGTCATTCCCGACTCTAGGGGGCAGTGCTCATCTCTGTTTCAAGGCCAAAGAGCCAGCGCTGTCCGAAGACATCTCCGTTGTCATATGGCGGGCATGACTAAATGCCAAAGACACATGGAATGCTGTTACCTTCCCACCAAAGGTGGTCCCTATTTTTCTACTTGCATTTTTTATCTGCTTTCGAACCGCTAGGTTGGCAGAAGCTGGGACAAGTAATGGGAGTCACCCCGTTACGCGGCACCAGGGATTCAAACCACTGAACTGCCTACCTTTCGATCGTCAAACTCAGCGTCTTAGCCACTGAGCCACCACATCCCTTTAGTAAAGTTAGACCAGGTGTAATTGACAGACTGGAATTTATCATAGATTTTTATCTGTTATTTATTATTTTATTCTAGGATTTTTAACTGGATATTCATTGAGTGAATTATTTGTTCTGGTCTCTGGTCTACGACTGTAATAAACTGAATTGATTGAATTGAGTCCAGTTTTTAACAAGTCAAGAGTTAATCAAGTACTGGTAGAATATTTAGTGTGCCAATACCTACTTACGGGAGTTTAGGTTCAATATTAAAGTCCAGATAACAACAGATATGGCTAGCCCCAAAGTGACTTTAAATTGGGGATGAAGATTTGTCTGGAGTCTGCATGATCTTGAAATATGACTGCCATTCCAAAATGTCACTATCTACCATTATTAATAATGTTCCCTGTTCGTTTTCTGCTATTGCTCCAGAATAATAAACACAAATACTTAGTAATTGTCATTCCAATATTTCTCTACTCCCCATTCTCTTTTCTCTTTTATTTACTTACTTACTTTATTTGATTTATATAACGCCCTACTCCCGAAGGACTCAGGGCGGTGAACAGCCAAACAGTAAAAATACATAGATACAAAATTTAAAAACAAAGTAAAATCGAATTAAACAATTTGGCCCAGACATATTAAAACACCCCAATCATTTAAAAACCGATTAAAATTTGCATAATTAAAAAGAGGGAAAAGATTAGGCCAGGCCCGCCTGATGGAATAAAAAGGTCTTAAGAGCACGGCGGAAGGTGCGCAGATCCGGGATCTTCCGTATCTCCGGGGGGAGCTTGTTCCAGATAGTAGGTGCCCCCACAGAGAAGGCCCTTCCCCTAGGGGCCACCAGTTGACATTGTTTGGCCGACGGCACCCGGAGGAGCCCCTCTCTATGAGAATGTACTGGCCAGTGGGAGGCTATTGGTGGTAGTAGGCGGTCCCGTAAATAACCAGGTACTAAGCCATGGTTAGGTTTGGGTTATACTAATTGAGATTTAAAAATATACCTATTTTTTGGGGGGGGGGCAGCCAAAGTGTTAATTGAATGATACCGGCTGACACCAATCAGCCATAATTGCATCAAGAACTGAACATTGTTTTGAAAGAAACCACAATCTTGTGATCATTCTGCCTCCCTCACCCCACCCCACCATAATCCCCTGCTTTAGGACAAATGAATCTTTAAAATCCCTGAATGAGAAGAAGAGACACAAGAATTTCTCCCGTTGCATTTAGAGACAGGATTTCTCTGTTTCCAGCGAAGGAGGCAAAAGGGAGACTCGGCCATATTAAATCCTTGAAGGCCTCCATCTTTCTGATTGATTTAATGATGGAAACTAATCACCAGTTCAAATGGGTGATGGGAAAGAGTTTGGGAAAAGTTCCATGTGGATTTGCATAATTTAGCTTTGCTTCTTTTTATCCATCTAACACGGAAACGTGGATTTTCAGATAGATGGGGAATTTGCCTAAATTCCTGACACTTGTGCTGCTGGCTAAAGAAAGGGGTGTCAGTGCTGGATTCAGTGAAATTTGGTGGGGGAGATGATAGATAACTGATGTGATAGATAGACAGGTAGATGGATAGAGGGATGGATGGATAGAGGGATGGATGGATGGATGGATGGATGGATGGATGGATGGGTGGGTGGATGGATGGATGGATAGATGGATGATAGATAGATAGATAGATAGATAGATAGATAGATAGATAGATAGATAGACAGACAGACAGACAGAAGATAGATAGGTGGGTATGTGGATGGGTAGGTGGGTGGGTAGATGATAGATAGATAGATAGATAGATAGATAGATAGATAGATAGATAGATAGATAGATGATAGATGATAGATGATAGATGATAGATGATAGATGGACACTCAGACAGACAGACAGACAGACAGATAAAAGATAGATAGGTGGGTGGGTATGTGGATGGGTGGGTGGGTGGATGGATGGATGGATGATAGATAGATAGATAGATAGATAGATAGATAGATAGATAGATAGAGTATTTTGATATACTGGGGAGAGAGAGAGAGAGAGAGAGAGGGAGGGAGAGAGAGGGAGAGAGAGGGAGGGGGGAGGGAGGGAGGGAAAGAGATGAGTTACAAATAGATAGATAAATAGATAACTAATAAAATGAGCCTAGATATGGGTATGCCCGTGTTATTTATTTAATCTTTGATTATAATCACCTAAAATCCTGACAACTGTCTTTTATATAGCCTTCCTCTCCACAGAAATATTTAATGATATATCAAGAGTTAATATTTTTAAGCATATATCAAGGGAGGAAGAGAACTCCTGGCTTATCTTTTTCTTCCCAAGTTGTCTCTTCTCTGAAAATCCCCCACGTTTTAGCAGACTCCTGGATACCTCAATTTCTTGTGTCTTTATTCATAGCACGAGAAATAGTTTAATTAATTTCAGTTTGTATTGCTGAAGATCAAGGTGACTATAACTGTGTCATTTGGAACATTTAGAGGCTGAATTAGACTGCAATTGTGTATTCTACAAAACACAAATTATATCATCACTGTCAGTTTATTACCGTTGTTGCTGTAATTGGTATCACATTATTATTATGCATTAGTCTGCATTTCAACGGAGGGAAAACACACACACACAAAAATCCGTAAACTACCTGCCACTGAGTGCTTCTTACGTTTTCAAACCTCCCCTTGTTATTTTCAAGCATCTGAAGGTGTCAAAAACTGGAAAAACATTCATTACAATTTGTCTATTAAGCTCTTTCAGTAAGAAACTCAGGATATACTGAATAGAACAATAAGAATCAGATTCCTGCTGCTTATTTGAATATTTTTTCAGATGTTTATACCTAAAAGCAGAATACAGCTTTTGTATTCATCTCAGAGGGAGGCAAAAGGTTCCTTAAAAAAAAAAGAAGAAGAAGAACAGTAACGAAAACAACAATCCATATGAAACTGTTGGTCGCCAAAAGCTGCTGAATAGCTCCAAAATGAACATTTCCTGATACACCAAAATATGTGTGTGTGTGGTGTGTTTATAGACATGCTGCTGAATGAGATAATAGGGTGGATTCCTTAACTTCAGAAGACAAGGCAAGAAAATAATCTGCCCTCAAGATTCCTCACGATTTATTTCCCTGAAATTGAAGCTAACGTGTCTATCTCGGTATGCTCAAACTCGATTTCATTAAGGGCTCCCTCAGGGTTGTGTTTGACCTCACACAACCGGGGTGGGCATGGCCAGGGTGGGCACCTGTGGTGGCTTGAGCACTCTGCCAGAGAAAACGGGCTTCCAAGCTCCGTTTTCAGCTGTGATGGCCTCCTGCAGTCCGCTGCCAGCAGCCCTCCCAAGCTCCAATTTCACTGGCAGAGGCACCCGTGGGTCAGATCTGGGCCCCAGGCCTTGAGTTTGACACCCCTGATTTAGAGCCCTTGGATTGTTGGGAAGTGGGGAGGAAACTGGCTGTATTTTCTTATTACATATTCTTCCATCTATCTACTTTTTGACTGCTCATCTCAAACATCTTCATGAGAAGAAGTCCCTTGGTCAAGCTTTACTTGGGATCAACGTAAAACATTTTTGTCCCATGTATGTGTGTGTGTGTGTATCTATATCTATATCTATATCTATATCTATATCTATATCTATATCTATATCTATATCTATATCTATATCTATATCTATATCTATATCTATCTATCTATCTATCTATCTATCTATCTATCTATCTATCTATCTATCTATCTATCTATAGAGAGATACACACACACACACACACACACACACACACACACACATATATATGGAAAAAAGTTAAGTTATTCTCTGAGTGATTGTGAATGTTGGTAAGAAAATGTATCCTTAGATAGGAGAGCAAGAGAAGATTATTTTGAACTTTCTAACAATAGAATAGAACAGAACAGAACAGAACAGAACAGAACAGAACAGAACAGAACAGAACAGAACAGAACAGAATAGAAAAATAGAGTTGGAAGGGACCTTGGAGGTCTTCTAGTCCAACCATCTGCTTAGGCAGGAAACCCTACACCACTTCAGACAAATGGTTATTCAACATCTTCTTAAAAACTTCCAGTGTTGGCACATTCACAACTTCTGGAGGCAAATTGTTCCACCAATTAATTATTCTAACTGTTGCTTCTCTCCTTGATTAGTTTCCACCCATTGCTTCTTGTCCTGTCCTCAGGTGCTTTGGAGAATAGCTTGACTCCCTCTTCTTTGTGGCAGCCCCTGAGATATTGGAACACTGCTATCATGTCTCCCCTAGTCCTTCTTTTCATTAAACTAGACATACCCAGTTCCAGCAACTGTTCTTCATATGTTTTAGCCTCCAGTCCCCTAATCATCTTTGTTGCTCTTCTCCGTGCTCTTTCTAGAGTCTCAACATCTTTTTTATATCGTGGCGACCAAAACTGAATGCAGTATTCCAAGCGTGGCCTTACCAAGGCATTATAAAGTGGTATTAACACTTCATGTGATTTTGATTCTAGATTTCTGTGAATATGAAACTCCCTCATAGTTTTTATACTCCCAATATTTCCAAAGCACTCCCAATGTTAACCTTTTAAGGCACTGATTTAATTCCTTAACTCAATTCAACATCTAAAAAAAATCAGCTTCCTTTACTTAACACAAGCAATCAATCTTATAGCTCTTCTGGGCTTAACACACAGATATATAAACAAAAAAACAAACCCAATCCTCTGTCCATCTTTGGACAACATAACATTTGCTTTGAAGGGTGTGGCTTCATACTGACAAATTTGGAATCCAGGATCAGATTAACAGATTAACAGAGTTGGAAGGGACCTTGTAGGTCATCTCCAATTTTGGCCACAACTGTAGTTTACAGCCCATCCACACCTGGGATGACCATATGGAGTTTATGAGACCAAACATGGTCAACTGGATGCTTGGAGCAGGGATGATTGAAGGGGGAAAAAAGAGAATATAGTAGATTATGAATAAAGGAATTCAGGTAGCTTGGAACTTGGATCTCCTCATTGACCTGGAGCAAAACATAAGAAGTTGATAATGACTTGATTGGTAATAAGATATAATTTTGCCACCCAAGGAGCTGAAGCTTTCCATTCCATAAAAGCTTTTCCACATGGTAATAGCAACATAGAGAATACATAACATCCATATCTTTTGTAATGCAAAATTGGAAGACATATCAAGTGCCATAAATTACACACAAGGACAAATTTAAAGGAGTTGTCCTTGACTGCTTCAAATCCACTGGACAAAAAATAAGCTTTTGTGATTTATGAAAAAGAGAATAATGACTTTATTAAAAAGCTTGTTGAAGCTCATTTTTCACAATATATATAGAATATGTGATTATTTCCATTTATTACTGACTTTTTAATGCCTTCGTTGTGGCAGGCAATACTCATCATTTGTTTATCTCATTGAAATTCTCCCTGCAGAAAGAAAGCCTTATGTCATCACTGTAGGAATCTCACTGTAAGAGATTCTGAGTTCCGTAAGGTCAAAGTGGCAAAACAATCAAAAACCCAATTGGCAGGACAGGGAGAAAAGAAACTGGAGTCAGCAAGCAAGTGAATGGGAGGAAGAAAACTCAACTGCTTGATTCCTGAGTTTCTTCACTCTCTTTGGCAGACTATTCTTGATCTGTTTCACAGCTCAGAAAGACCAAACTAAGGAAAACTAAATAGCTATATCTTTTCAAGAGTTTTCCTTCCTTCCTTCCTTCCTTCCTTCCTTCCTTCCTTCCTTCCTTCCTTCCTTCCTTGAGTTCTTTCTTTCTTTCTTTCTTTCTTTCTTTCTTTCTTTCTTTCTTTCTTTCTTTCTTTCTTTCTTTCTTTCTTTCTCTCTTCCTTTTTTCTTCCTTCCCTCCTTCCTTCCTTCCTTCCTTCCTTCCTTCCTTCCTTCCCTTTTTAAATATGTAAATATTAATCTGTTTTTAAATTATTGGGGTGTTTTAATCTGTCTGGGCCAAAATGATTTAATTTGATTTTATTTGGTTTTTAAATTTTGTGTATTTATGTATTTTATTGTTGGCTGTTCACCGCCCTGAGTCCTTCGGGAGTAGGGCGGTATACAAATCAAATAAACCTAAACCTAAACCTAAACCTAAACCTAAACCTAAACCTAAACCTAAACCTCCCTCCCTCCTCCCTCCCTCCCTCCCTCCCTCCCTCCCTCCCTCCCTCCCTTCCTTCCTTCCTTCCTTCCTTCCTTCCTTCCTTCCTTCCTTCCTAGCATCTGGGCAAGAAATCATTGAAATCATTGTAACTTGCTAATTTTTAATAATTATATATATCTAGAGTCACTTAGGGTATTTGGAATCTTTGCAAAACCTGACTTTTAAAAAATGCAGCAAAGGAATTGGGAACAAATATATTCAGGAACACAACGGGAGTATAAACTTAGACTCACAAAAATAATTTGGAAGAACGGTTATAGACCCTGCCAAAAACAACCACATTTGATACTACAGTTAAACAGCTGTTGCATCATTGTGCATCTCACAGAGGAGGAGGAGGAGGAGGAGGAGGAGGGGGGGAGGAGGAAGAAGAAGAAGAAGAAGAAGAAGAAGAAGAAGAAGAAGAAGAAGAAGAAGAAGAAGAAGAAGAAGAAGAAGAAGAAGAAGAAGAAGAAGAAGAAGAAGAAGAAGAAGAAATAATAATAATAATGGAGACAGAAGTGCTAATTCTCACAAGAAATGTAACATTCCTTCTAAATCATAATCAAACTATGCAAATTTCTGTTATGAATTATATATCTATATTTGTACCATATGTATGCATGTTTGTATGTATGTATGTATGTATGTATGTATGCATGTATGTATTTATTTATATAATGAGGTAGACTTTAGGATGTTGATCTAAAATCTAGAGATCCAAGTTGAAGTTAACTGTCTCTCTCTCTTTTTAATTTTTCAAGTAATTTTTTTCAAGATTATTTTTACAATAGTAAAAAGCAGTGCAAACTAAAAGAAACAGAAAAATAGAAAGGACTGAAATGTGCAAAGGGAAACAATAGGGAAGACATAAATGTCACTGCGTTTTTTTATTTACCAGCTGAGCTCTCGTTTCTGGACTATCAGACTTTCCGTAGCATGCCAAGAATCCTTATCAGTAAGCTAAACTGCGCATGTACTCCACCCACATTACACACACCGTTTCCTTTTGTTCTCTTGCCAAGAAAGTTCTGGCTGCTGAGAAGCAGCCGGCACGAACTTTTATTCAAAATGTAACTAATTAGATCAGTTAGGTGTTTTATTTTCTTTATAACAAATAAATGAGTTTTCTTAGAAGAAATATCTTCGGGTTTTGTTTTCTTAAAGTATACTTGCAAGGAAAAGTCTCGATCCACCCCTCGTAATCAAGGTGCGATTATCCCAAAGGCAGAATGGGATTAATCAGCGCCCTGACAATAAAGAACTGAAAAAGAAAAGAGAAAATAAGTGTATATTACAGGGGGAGGGGGGAAGAAATGTATAAAGAACTCCCAACATTTATCACAAGAAATATAAACAACTTTTCACCTCTTTCAGCTTTTCTCTGGTTCTAAACCTTCCATGGGTTTTTTTTCTAAAATGTTTCCACAGAAAGAGTTAGCTGGTTGGGTTTTGCAAATCAGGTTTTTGGGCTACTCTTGACAAGACAGAATGCTTCTTTACACATCCAACTGCGCGATGCGGCGGCCAGCAGCACCACTCATCTGGAGGAGTAAAGCTCAGGGCAGCAGGAAAAGAGGGCTGGCCCCACCAAACCTTACAAGCCCACCCCGAGGATCAGGCTCGGAGAAAGCTGGAGCACCAGTGGTGGGTTGCTCCCGGTTCGGTCCGGTTCTATAGAACCGGTAGCAAAACCGGAGGGAGACCCCGCCCACCCGACGTCATCAAGGGGTGCTCCCATTGTGAATCGGTAGTAAAGGTAAGTAGAACCCACCCCTGTGGAGCACCCTTGGCAAAGATGCTCACCTGTCAGCCGGTCAACCTGCCCACTCCATGCGCCTTTGCTGTGCTTTGGCCAAGTCCAGCCGCTCACTTGAGGAGGGTATTCCTGCTCAACAGCCAATGTGAGAAGGAGGAGGAGGAGGGCCATCTTCAGGGAAGTTGCCACCATGGCTCGTGCTCACTCTTTAGCTGTGGGCCTGTCCCCCTTTGTGTTGTACTCTCTTCCTGGATTTCTTTCCCATCCCACCGGCCCTTGTGTTAGTGAGTTGGCATTGGCCATGGCTGGGTTGGGCCAGTGTCTCAGGGCAGAGAGCAGGTTGCATGATCAGGTAAGCAGGGAGCCGCAGGAGAGGGGTCAAAGAGCCACATGTGGCTCCAGAGCTGCGGGTTACCGACACCCGTTCTAAACCATGGATCACTGATGATTCTAGATTCCTAGCTTGCAAAGTAGAATGATTCTCTGGAGATGTAATTCTCTGGAGATGTAGTTGGTTCTGACGTTTGGGGTGGGTTCAAACATCGAAATTTCACCCTCCTAATGTCAACATCCTTGCTTTCTGAAACACCCAAGTTTTTACTATTTCTCAATAAAAGCAAAGAGAGCATAAAAGCCACAGAGTTGTGTTTCCTGTACAAGTCTAAGGCATTCACAATATCTCTGAAGGAAAAAAAAAAATGCTTCAGAAAAGTAATGGGAAAAAACACCCTCCTTTCTAAAGTAATAACCCAGTAAGTCTTCACTGCATTTACTGTTTTATCTTTCTTTTCAGCTTCTAACAAAAAAATATATAATAAAGTTGTCCTTGTCCGCATTGTTATGTACTGCCCATTGAAAACAGACACGTATAGTGGTTGTTTATTTTTATGAAAACAGAATATTTAACCTACCATAGGTTACGCATTTCATTTCATCGATTTGAATATGAATGAACAATCCTTTCCCAACCTCACACAGATTGAAACATGGTTTACACATAATTTTTTCAAATTATGGGGTTGTAAAGTTAACTTTAAGTATTTATGATTTCATGTCTGGGGTAGCTTTTTAAGAACCAGCAGATTTACAATTTCAGTGTTTCAGTTTTAACATGCTTTCTCCTTTAATGGGGAAACAAGTATCTCAGTCTTGGAATGACAAATATTTTTCAGAAGATATTGTAAACTTTGGAAACTGGCATCTTTAGATGGTAGAGACAGAAGTGGATCTGATTATGCAAATAAATGCAGGAGAGGTTACAGAGAAGTATGTGATCTCTACAGAATGAGAAAGGAGTGAAGGCTGGACAGTAGAACTTCTCTGCAGTAGCCACCAAATTATAGAAGATGCTGTCCCCTAAGGCAGTGGTCACCAACTGGTGGTCTGTGTTCCACTGGTGGTCCACAGAAAAATTATTTGCATTTTTTAATATTGCACTAAATCAGGGGTCCTCAAACTACGGCCCCTGGGCCGGATACGGGCAATGAATGTTTGTGTTGCTGCAAAGAGTCTCCCCCTTTGGGGTCTTTTTGTGTGGGTTGGAGGGGAGCAGAAATTCCAACTTGGGGTCTGCTTCAGCTTCCTGGTGTGGAGCTTTGGGCGAAGGCTGGAGGGAAACATCGCTGGTGGCAAGGAGTCGGAGGGCCTTGTTCCAGTGGGACTGCATCGTGGCCTGGAACTGGCTGACCTTCTCAGCCTGTTGAGCCTCCAGGCACCAGTACCTGGCCTTGCACTCCTGCAGGTCTTCCCTCTGCTTGGAAAGCCTATCTCATAGTCCTCAATGAGGTGCTTCTGCTGAGCCTCCTTCTCGGTCAGATCCAATTTGAACTGAGCTGTTTTGCCAACTCTTTCTCATGGTGGCTGCTTAGCTCCAATAACTGCTTCCTGTTGGGGCCCTAAGGAGCCGGGGGGGAGGGGAGGAGGGGCTGGGAGGGGAGGGGTGAGTATAGGCCAGCGAGGTGCCCCTCAATGTGAGTGACATCAAGTTGGCCATCGAGTTGGCCATGCCCACCCAGTCACATGACCACCTAGCTCCGCCCACCCAGCCGGTCATTAGGCAGATCATATTAGTGGTTTGTGGGATTTAAAATTATGAATTTAGTAGTCCCTGGGGTCCAAAATGTTGGGGATCCCTGCCCTAAGGGACATGCACACCATTCTTATTTATTTATTTATTTATTTATTTATTTATTTATTTATTTATTTATTTATTTATTTATTTATTTATTTATTTATTTATTTATTTATGGGATTCATAGGACCACCCAATTTAAAAAAATGTGACTGTGGGTGATGCACAATGGACCTTTAGCTTTTAGAGTTCAAGATAGGTGGTTCTTTCAAATAGTTACATGTCTTTCTAGATATCTGAGTGGGAACGATTTCGAAGAAGTCAAGGTTTCCATGGAGAAGAAGAAACAGAATGGTCCCGCAGAATGAAAGCATTTACTGCATTTTGAAACAAGCCACGGACAAAAATTTGCTATATAAATAAAGGCAATAAAAATACTAAAATCCAAGTTATAAAATGATCAGCTCAAGGCTGATAGTCTAAGCTTTTCCAAATTGCATCACTGCATATGAGAGTTATGTATAAATCTAGATTAATCCTAACAGCTGTTATGAGGCCTTTGAACGTCTTGTTCCCATATTTTCAAGTCTCTTGAAGTTTATGTATCCTTCTGCAATTGGTTACTGTGTTTAAACCACAGCATCCAGTAATATAAGAATTCAAGTAAGAAGGTAGTAAGTGCTTTTGTTTTGTGACATAAATTATAAGATGCTGTCACTTCCCTGATTCTCACGAAATACTCAATCAGAATGGAGCTGGAAGGGACCTTGTGTTCTGTCCCCATCTCACACACGCATACCAGCAGTCGACCAAGAGTTAAAATAAACCAGCAGACAAGAATTTCCTTTGATAACAGAATTGGCAGCAACCCAGTGGCTGCTTGCCAACACTTTTTTACTTACAAAGGGAGGTTTATCTCCTCCGACCGAAAACATCAAAGTCCACAAAAGCCAAAGAATAGTCAAGTCCAGTCCAAAAAAATCAGTCCAAGCAGAGCATATATCAAAGTTCCAGAAATGCAGAATGACTTGCTAGCTTTCAGTTTTGTCCGTCACAAAGCCTAAATGGCCACCACACCCCCTTTTATCCCCTGTAGGGTGTGATCCAGTGACTCAGCTTAATCTCTGGCACCCCTCCTTCTCTGCTGCATGTGCTTGTCTTTCCGACGCTGTCAGGGATCCAGCCAAGACTTATCTCTGTCGCTGTCTAACTGCGGCTGCTCGGAAATGCTTGGCTCCTGGCCTATCTCTTCTCCTTCAGAAGACACCTGAGGCATTGCCAGAGAGGAGGGTCCTGGAGAGGGAGGCCTTGCCAACTCCTCTCCTTCACTTTCGGAGTCTTCTCCCTCCGATAAGACAGGCTCGGGGATTGGAGTCACAACACCTTGGAGGTCTTCGAGTCCAACCCACAACTCAAGCAGGTGACCCAATTGTCAGGATTCCAGAAAAAAACCCATCTCCAAGTAAAGACTCTGAAGCAAGCATTTTCCAAAGTTCTATTTACTAGAATAGGTAAACTGACACATCTGGGAAAACCCAGAATCTGAGAGGTCCGGGTTTTCCCTCAGTAAATCAAAACCCCCAAAACCATCCCCTCACTCCTCAGTTGATCACATGCTCCAATCAACCGCCGTCCCATCTCGAGACCTCACTCCGACCACTCCTTCTCCAGATGCAGAATCGCCCTGACCTTGACTGACAGGAAGAATGCTATTATGTCTACAGACAACCCCTCTACTAAATCCCCCCCTCCTACTTTCCCACACATGAGAAGGTGGCAGCATGGAAGTTTCCGGCCTAATACGGCTTCCAACGCTGACACCTATACCATTTCAGATAGGTATCTGTCTAGTCTTTTCTTAAAAACTTCCAGTGATGAAGCACCTACAACTTCTGAAGTCCAGCTGTTCCACTGGTTAATTATCCTCACTGTTAGGAAGTTTCTCCTCAATTCTAGGTTGCTTCTTTCCTTGATTAGTTTCCTTCTGTTGTTTCTTGTCTTGCCTTCTGGTGCTTTGAAAAATAAGTTGACCCCCACTTCTTTGTGGCAGCCCCTCAAATACTGGAATACTGCTATCATGTCACCCCTACTCCTTCTTTTCACTAGTCTGGTCATACCCAATTGCTGCAGCCATTCTTCCAATGTTTTTATCTCCAGGCCCTTAATCATCTTTGTTGCTCTTCTTTGCACTTTTTTCCAAAACTCAACATCCTTTTTTGTAATGTGGTGACCAAAACTGGATGCACTATTTCAGATGTAGTCTTACTAAGGATTTATAAAGCAGCATTGATATTTCACGTGATTTTGATTCTGTGTTTATACAACTAAGGATTGTTTTAGGCTTTTTGCCTGCTGCTGCACACTTCCAGCTCATGTTTAAATCATTGTCCACTGGGAGTCCACTAGGACTCCAAGGTCCATTTCACAGTTACTGATTTTTAAGCCAGGTTTTGCCTAATCTATACTTGTACAATTGCTTTTTCCTGCCCAGGTGTAAAATCTTGCTTTTCCCCCATGTTAAATGTCATGTTGTTGGATAGGGCCCATTATTCAAGTCTATCTTGAATAATGGGCCCTATCTCAAGATCTTTTTGGATCCTGAGCCTTTCATCTTCAGTGTTGGCTATTTTAGTGTTGGTCATCTATAAATTTAATGAGTTCCCCTTCTATTCCCTCATCTAAGTCATTTGTGAAAACACTGAAGAGTACTGGACTTAAGACAGAACATTGTGGTACCCCACTGCTTACTTCCCTCCATGTAGATACAGTACCATTAAGGATTACTCGCTGAGAAATCCTTGATCTTTTCTTCCTGCTGTAGCAATAGAAGCTCAGCACTTTACATTTATTTATTCTGATATAATGAATATTCTGATGGGAAAAAAGTCACTACTTTTCACTAGTAGTGAAAAGTATGTCACTAGTAAAGTATTGCTTATGTCCAGTTTTGGACTTTTTATTTTAAAGAAGTGTAAACATAGGAAAGAATGTTTCAGAAACAAGAAATAGTAATAAGGACTTCATAGCAATATTAGCAGAGACATTACCCTGCCAACAAAAGTGTGTATAGTCAAGGCTATGGTATTCCCAGTTGCAATGTCTGGCTGTGAAAGCTGGACATAAGAAAGGCTGAGCGCCAAAGAATTGAGGCCTTTGAACTATGGTGCTGGAGAAGACTCCTGCGAGTCCCTTGGACTGCAAGGCGATCAAACCGGTCAGTCCTAGAGGAGATCAACCCTGACTGCTCTTGAGAAGGCCAGATCCTGAAGATGAAACTCAAATACTTTGGCCACCTAATGAGAAGGAAGGACTCACTGGAGAAGAGCCTAATGCTGGGAAAGATTGAGGGCAAAAGAAGAAGAGGGTGACAGAAAACGAAGTGGCTGGATGGAGTCACTGAAGCAGTCGGCGTGAGCTTAAATGGTCTCTGGGGGATGGTAGAGGACAGGAAGGCCTGGATGAATGTTGTCCATGGGGTCGTGATGGGTTGGACACGACTTTGCAGCTAACAACAACAAGCAATATTAATGTTTGCATGGTATATTTAAATAAAATTTTGGTGGGGAGGTTCTTGTTTTCATCTATAAGAGGAATTGATTTTCTGGCCTGACTCCTGTATCTTAAATATCACTTAAAATAAAATGCATTTTAAATATGTAATCAATAGACTAATTAATTTTATGTACTGCCAACTGCTGGCAATAAATCTTGGAACCTTCTGAAAAACACATGCTCTACTAGGAATCTAAAATTCTTCAAATTGCCCTGCTTATCAAATGGTATATATATAAAAATAACACCCATCCTATTTACCTATCCACCTATCTATTTCTATGTATCAATCTATTGATTTTACAGGCAAGGACATGTAGGTAGTATATGAAATAACAGGTACAAAGAATCCACAATAAAGCAAAACAAAACAAAGAAGTGATAAATTAGCACATTAGGGAGACAGATATGGTGGCAAACTTTAAAAAATAAACATCAATTGTTTAGACCTGGTGATTTGTTGAGAAGTCCATAATGCTAGGAATGATGGGGAAAAAAAGAGAAAGTAATGACTGTACTAAGGTGGAACTCTATTATGATAGAGTCTATGGAGATTCTCAATCATCCAGGGCATGGTTGTCTCAAATGTGCTTTTTTTCCCCCAAAAAAGGCAACTGGACTTTGTTTTGTTTTGTTTTTTTCTGAAAATGTTTTGCTTCTCATCAATTCTAACTTCAGTCCTTCAAAAGCATTTTGCAGCTCACCAGAAGTTAGAACTAATGAGAAGTGAAACATTTTCAGAGAAAAAAAAAGATCCAGTTGCCTTTTGAAAAAAAAAAAAAAACACATTTGAGACAACCAGATTATCATAGAGAATCTCTAAATCAGGGGTGTCAAACTCAAGGCCTGGGGGGGGTCACATCTGGCCCGTGGGGGTGCTTAGATCTAACCCATGGGGCCACCCTGGAAACAGTGAAGGACTGGCCAGTGGTTCCTTTGCCAGTGAAAACAGAGCTCAAGAAGGCCATGTGCCATTATCCCAGACTCTGTTTTCAGCTGTGATGGTCTCCTGCAGCCCTCTGCCAGTGAAAACGGAGCTTGGGGGGAGGGGCGCATGTGGCCCCACCAAGCTCTGTTTTCACTGGCAGAGGGCTGCAGGAGACCATCACAGCTGAAAACGGAGCTCGGGAGCCCGTTTTTGCTGGTTGAGTGCTTAGGCCACCACAGGCACCCCCTCTGGCAGGATTGACATCAAGCTGGCCATGCCCACCCTGGCCACGCCCACCCTGGTCCCCTGAGGTCAAACACAACCCTGATGCGGCCCTCAATGAAATCGAGCTTGACACCCCTGCTCTAAGTAGTTACTAAAAATGGCATAGACTTGATAGCACACAATTAAGCAATCAATCAGGTCAAATATGGGTAACTGAACCATTCAGGCGCAAGTATAAATCAAACCAGTAATTTCTGCATATCTCCTTATGTTGTGGAACATCTTGCCCTCACAGATGAGGAAAGTCTCCAATCTCTTGGCCTTCCACAAAGGGGTCAAAACATCAAAGAGGTGGACACTGAGGCCCAGATAACTGTGAGGCTGCCCAACTCCATTACACACACACACACACACACACACACACACATATTAACAATTGCTAACTGCCCATCTTGGAATTTTTCACCTTTTGAAATTCTGTAATATTTTTATAATTTAAAATCTTCTTAAACTTAAAATTGATTCTGATTTTAATGTTAATTTTATTGATTACATTGTACAATACCCAGTTGGTGGGAGATGGCAGTGAAGAAATACAAAATATAAACATAAATAAATAGGTAGATTTCTGAGAACGTTTGCAATTGAGCAGAATGTAGTCATTTTTGTAGAAAGTTTGATAGACATCTCTTTCAAAAGAAGAAACTGCACAACTTCCATTTGAAATCAACTCGTAGATTAAGTAAGGAAAAGAATATTAATTCAGAGGGTAAGACAAAGGTAAGACAGCAAGACTTGTAAAATCATCTCATGGTTTCATCTGAACTTGGATGTAAGATGGTCAGGATATGTGTTGTGACCTAGGCTCATTTAGTCATTACAAGAAACAATTTAGTCTTAAACAAACCTATTTTATTATAACAGCTGGGAATTACTTTATTCCCAGTTTAGTCCAAATTAATTCCAAAACAAGTCCTTCAGAAAAAATCATTGGGCTTATCACAAACTTCTATCTTCTTTGGCACCCTGCCAAAGGCCTTTTTTGGCAAAGCCCCACAAAGTTCAGAAACAAGAGACACCGACTGGAAAACAGATTTAGCAACATTGCTTTCCTACAAAGAGTCCAAGACCCTTTGCTGCTCTTTTAAGCCTTATGGGAGGGGCCAATCATTTCCTGGCCTTACTCCCGAGTTGTCCTTTTTGCTTTAGCTGCTCTTGCCTTCTGGCAATTCTGTGCATGCGTGCACTAGGAACAGGCTCCTCCTGTTCCTCTGCCTCTCTTCTGTCTGACCCTGGAGGCTCCGGAGTCCGCATATCACTTCCAGATGGCCCTGGCCCCATCTCTGCCTCCAATGCAGAGCCCTTGTCCAGGCCTGCCCCAGACTCCAGGACTGGCCCATGGTCCTTCCCAGCCTCCTCACTGTCCAACTCCGCTGCTAGCTCGGTGGGCTGCTGGTGGACCACAACAATATGCAAAGTTACTTAATATCCCCCCTCATCACCTTCATAGGTAAGGTGTTCAGCTTCCAAATTATAGATGCCTTCTTAGCAAGATGGAAACTATGCCAGGAAATAGTTCAGAAGAGCGAAAGGTTTATGACAGAGCTCCACATAACAATAATTTGATGTCTGGATTTGTTCCCCTACAGATCCAGGTCAAGGACGTTTGTTGGTTGATGTCTTACATAGCTTTACTGTTCAGAATTAGCCTTAGAGGCTACAGTAGAATAAATCAAAAGGGCAACCAAACCATTCAAGTATAAGTGTGAGTCAGATCCAATAATTTCTGACAGCATTTGCAACAGAGCAGGAGGAAATAATCTTGTCAGCAGGAATAGGCTTGGTGAAGATATCATCCAGAAAATTTGTTCAGCTGGTATTTCAAGCAACAAATTCTCAGGCTACCATCCATGGTTTCAGTTCCAGCCAAAGCTGTGCATTTTGGCCCAAATCAGTTAATTCAATGCCTGGACAAACATTACCTGTTTAATTTCTTTCTAACAGGCTGTTGTTAATCCTCAGGAGAGAGCCAGCAAAAGGTATTATCTGCTTGTGTTAGATTTGGCAAGTCAGCGAAGACAACTCTGAAGATGGCCCAACTCTACAACTCAATAAGAAAATGCCAGTTCCTAAATTAACTGTATTTCCATGCCGAAAACCCTTTTAACTTTGATACAGATGGAACAAGGGAAAATATGTAGTTGAAAGCAGGGGTGAAATCCAGCAGGTTCTGACAGGTTCTGGAGAACCGGTAGCAGAAATTTTGAGTAGTTTGGAGAAACGGTAGCGGAAATTGTGAGTAGTTCGGAGAACTGGCAAATACCATCTCTGGCTGTCACCAGAGTGGTGTGGGTGTCAGATGTAAATGCCTTATTCTCCAATGTGTAAATAATGTATATATGGAACATCAGAGGTTAACTTATTCTTTGGACTTTAATGTATTCATAACTTACCACTCCCATTCCTAGCTCCACCCCTTGTATATATAAGGAGCCACCCTCACCATTCTCGTTGCTTCTACCTTGAATATTCAGTGAATATAGAATGCCTATCATAATTAAAAAGAAATATATTTAAAGCTCTAACTCCTATTATCTTTATTGAGTCTGATCCTGAAAATATTGCAACAATCTGGTAGCAGAGGATGGTTAATTGACTCAATAAGTAATTAAAAATGTCCAAGAAAGATAGGCCCAACACCAGGGCCTACAGCAAAGAAATAGAAACTGATCAAGAGATGATCAACGAATCCACCTGGGCGATTTCGAGAGAATCCGAAGAATACACCACTGAAGAAGAAGAACTAATGAGTGAAAATAATGACCAGAAAGAAATCGAAATAGAAAATAACGAACTCAGGTCAGAGATATTAAAGATACTAAAAAGCCAAAAGAATGATGAAAGTCTCATCGCGGACCTCCAGGAGATGCTGAAGAACAGCGGAGCAGCGAGAGAGAAAAACGTCATTAAAGAAAAACCCAAAGATCAAAAAACCGTAAGTGAGATGACTACTGAGAAAATAGTTGTTAAAAAGAAAAGATGTGATCCCGCGCGAAATTTTGAATGGCAGCCATCTTGGTTTCAACGAACTTCAAAAGAGAATGGAGCAGAGCCAATCAAAACGCTCAGTTCAAAATTTCTGGCGCGAAAAACACTATCAGACGAAGAAAGTGAGAAAGAAGTCTCAAACTCTTCAGATGATCCAAAATCAGAAAGTGAAGACGATTTAACAAAATCTCAAGTAAAATCAGCAATGAAAACACTTTTTGCTGCTTTTGGGCCAAGACTGAAAATTACCAAGACATCTACGAAGAAGCAAGAAATCAAACCGGCGACTCAAGACCTGCACGCTCCCATCCTGACTTCGAAAGCGACGACGCCCGAGCCCAGAGAGCCATGCCGATTTCGCCCTACACCACAGACAAGATCGAATACCAACGCACACAAAAAGAAGAAAAGAACCGTCGCCACCACCAGAACCCCAAAAACCGAGCCAGAGACCGACTCATCTGAGGAGGAGCGGATCGAGAGAGCTGAAAGGGAGAGAACCTTCCACGACGCCACCAAAGAAGAAATGAGCAACGCGCATGTGCGAAACTACGTAGACGACCCAGAAGGACTTGAACTGGCCAGAGAACCGCGCAGACTCATTGCAAGCATCCCAATGCCGTTCTGTAATTTCCTGCACTTGAGAGATCACGGACTGCCCCAGGTTGTAAGTAATGGACAGAATAATGTAGGTAACTTACCCAGTGACTTCCCAAAACTTAGAATTGATGGCATTAATTTACAAGAGTGGTATCAACAGCTTCAGGTTATTTTCATGAAAGAAAATTTACTATTCTTTATAACTAGCCCTCCAAGAAGACCTTGGACTTTAAAAATAGATTGTTTACATCATAGAGCATTTTTCATAATAATATCTAGCGTGTCTCCTGCAATGTATCATAGCATCAAACCAAACCTAACTGTATCAGAAATAATTCAATGCATGTTTAATCTATTTCACAGCGATAGCGTAGCTACAACCACAAGAATGTCTAAGGATTTCTTTTCCTCTAGAGTAAAACCAGGGGTTTCTATAAGTGAGCATTTGATAAATCTAAACAAAATAAGAGCTGAGCTACAATTGAGGGGGGAAGTGATTTCAGATCAAACAATGAAAAGTGTTATTATCAATTCACTTGATCCATCATGGGATAGCTTTATGTCACACTTAGATACCATTAATTTGGGATATTTATCCATAGAAAGTCTATCTAACAAATTGATAGCAGAAGACAATTCAAGAAAAAATCGATCCAGTAACCAAACAGACCACAAACCTTTTAGGAAAGTAGTCTTTCAAGATAAACATAATGAGGCCTTTAGATGCTACAATTGTGGATCCAGAGAACATAGTAGAAGAGACTGTCCCAAAGTCTCAAGAGAGAGACATAGGCCAGAATATAGGAGCAAATATAATTACAGACAATCTTCCACAGATAGACACAAATATAGAAGTCCACCAAATTACAAAGAAGGTAGAGGGGGTAGAGAAAATTCAAAAGAGAGGAAATCTGGGTCACTGAATGGGCTAAATAAACAAGACAGCACCAGAACACAGCAGGATGAGAATAACAATTGGCTTATTGATTCTGGTGCAACAAATCACACCACCAACAACAAAAGTATATTATCTTCATTTATAGAAGATAAGTTTGTGATAAAGGTAGCTAATCAAGAAAAGGTTCAAGTACTAGGCAAAGGAAATGTGACCTTGCCTGGTCTAGGGAAAATAGAGGGGGTATTATTAATCCCAGAAATACCTCACAACATACTAAGTGCCATAAAATTAAGCAGAGAATCTGATATCAATATAGTTTTCTCAAAAGGGAAAGCAACTATAGAAAAGAACAAAACAAATGTAGGTACTGTAATGATAAAAGGAGGTCTACCCTATCTGATAACTAAAGAAAGATGTTTACATAACATTGATTCAAATATGGAAGATTGTATTGAAGCAGATGATGAAAATGTCAGTAACAGTGACAATGATGAGTGTAGAATAACTCATGATCACAAAAATACATACAAGGAAAAGAAACCAAAAATAGGTAAACCAATTCATGATGAGTGTGCTCACATCTTACACAGGAAGTTAGGACATGCAAGCTTTCCTGTAGTACAAAAAATGACTGAACACGCAGAAGGTGTCAAAATAAAAAATTGTGAAAATTATTTGGAATGCTCAGTATGTAAATCCACCAAACTAAAAACCAGTCCCAGACCAAAAAAATCTAACAGATCAACTAACAATATTTTTGATTTGGTACATATGGACTTAGTTGGTCCATTAAGTCCCTCAATTACCTATAGAAAACGTTACTTCCTAACAATAGTGGATGACTACAGCAGATATGGTTTTGTTTACACATTAAAGCACAAGGATGAAACATTTCAGAAATTTAAGGAATTCTACAAACGTATAGAAACACAACATAATATCAGAATAAAGCAAATTATGACAGATAGGGGATGTGAGTTCATGTCTAAAGAATTCTCCCAATGGTTAAAGGATAGAGGAATGTTACATTTCACGTCCAATCCTTTTTCTGCATTTCAAAATGGAGTTGCAGAGAGGAAAAATTCCACACTACAAACCATGATTAGGTGCACATTAGAGGATGCTGGTTTAGGCAAACAATTTTGGTCAGAGGCATTACATTATTCGAATTACACTCAAAATAGAACCTGGTCCAGTATTGTGAATAAGACACCATATGAGGTGATGTACAATAGAAAACCCAAATTATCACACATGCACATATTTGGAGTCACTGCAGACGTACACATACCTAAACAATTGAGGAGAAAGGGAGAAAACGTATCCAGGAGATTAAGATTCATGGGATACGAAACTGGAACCAAAGGGTACAGATTTATTGATAGTAATAACAAATTTATAGTATCCAGAACAGCTGTGTTCCATGAACAGGCCAATTGGTCAAAATTGCACCTTAATGAAATATTTCCTAATAAATGTAAAGATACGATATCTTGCGAGGAAGGAACAACAGAAAATCAAAATATTAACAAAAGTAAGAACAAAACCAAAACCTGGACTAATAGTCAGCATAAAATAAAGACAGACACATTAACAAAAAAGGAAGCTAGATATTTGCATGATAACCATAGCAAGCCTGAAAGAACTATTAGAAACAATAGAAACCAAATACCAAATAAATACAAAGATTACATAATGCATATGAATGGAGAACAAATAACACCTAATACATATGAAGAAGTATTGAAACTTCCACATGAAGAAAGAGAAAAATGGGAACTAGCTATGGAAAAAGAGATGGAAAGTTTACAAGGATTAAATGTATTCACACCTGCGATCGCACCTAAGGATAAAACAATTATAGGTACCAGGTGGATTTATAAAATTAAGAACTTAGAAGGAGGCAATACCTTATACAAGGCTAGACTAGTTGCACAAGGCTATGCACAAAAATATCCAGAAGACTATACTGATACATATTCACCCACAGTGAGAACAGAGAGTGTCAAAACAGCCCTTGTAGTAGCATCTGCACTCAATCTGGACGTATTCCAATATGACATACAGACCGCATACTTACATGCAAAATTAGATAAGGAAATATATGTAAGAGCACCACACAGTCAATACACTAATAAGAACGAAATTTGGTTATTAAATAAGAGTCTGTACGGATTAAAGCAATCCGGCAAAAGATGGTACGATTGCTTGGTAAAAGTACTTAAGACCATGGATTTCAACGCCACCACTGCTGATAATTGTTTCTTTGTAAAAAAGAGTAATGATCATATTGAATTTGTATTAATTTACGTGGACGATATTTTATACATTGGAAAGCATAAAGAGAGCAGGGAAATCTTTGTAAATAAGTTAAATGAACAATTCTCACTGAAATCTCTGGGTAAAGTGAATAAATACCTTGGTGTGCAAATTAACAAAACTAAAAGGGGATTCAAACTTACACAGAAAGATAAAATCATCGAACTCCTAAACAAATGTAACTTAAATAATGCCAAAACCTGTGACACCCCTATGCAAACTGATTTTCTTAGAAACACTGATGAATCTTCCCCTGAGTTTAAAGACAACACATTTTACAGATCAGTTATAGGTTCACTCCTTTATATATCTAATTGGACTAGGCCAGATATTGCATTACCTCTCAATCTATTGTCAAGATATGTTAGTAAACCAACCTTGTATCATTGGGAAGCTGTCAAAAGAATTCTAAGATATCTGAAGGGTACATTAGATTTTTGTTTAATGCTGGAACCCAATAATGACAGAGAACCAAAAATTACTTGTTATGCTGATGCAGATTGGGCTGGTGATACATCATGCAGAAAGAGTACTTCTGGTTATGTTTTTCTATTGAATGATTGTCCAGTTTACTGGTATACTGGTAAACAAGAACTAGTAGCCACTTCTACTACAGAAGCGGAATATGTTTGTTTGTCCAAGGCTGCAAATAACCTTGTATGGTTCAATGATCTGATCACTGATGTTTGGAAGAAACCCACTTTACCATTTATTATGCATGAAGACAATAAAGCGGCCATTGAAATATCCAGATCCGATGCAATTGGACAAAGGTCCAGGCATATTGATATAAAGTTTAAGCATGTGAGACAACTGTCTCAAGACGGATTCATTAAAGCAATACATTGCGATACTTCTGAACAATTAGCTGACATATTAACAAAACCCTTACCTTCTAAACAACACAAATATTTAACTTCTAAATTATATGTATTATATTGTCCTGAATCAGAATGTAATTGGTGTTGTGTAACGAACCGGCATTTAGAGGGGGATTTGTCAGATGTAAATGCCTTATTCTCCAATGTGTAAATAATGTATATATGGAACATCAGAGGTTAACTTATTCTTTGGACTTTAATGTATTCATAACTTACCACTCCCATTCCTAGCTCCACCCCTTGTATATATAAGGAGCCACCCTCACCATTCTCGTTGCTTCTACCTTGAATATTCAGTGAATATAGAATGCCTATCATAATTAAAAAGAAATATATTTAAAGCTCTAACTCCTATTATCTTTATTGAGTCTGATCCTGAAAATATTGCAACAGTGGGAATTGAGATTCTGCAATATCCTTCCCCCAGAAGTGGGGAGGGAAAGGGGATTTTGCAGCATCCTCCCCCTGCCACACCCACCAAGCCACACCACAGAACCGATAGTAAAAAACTTTGGATTTCACCATTGGTTGAAAGGATTGAAATTTCCACTGTTATAATTTTAAAGACATTTTTTTATAAAATGATGCACTGTTGGGATATGTCCAGTGGTGGGATTCAACCGGTTCGGGCCCATTTGGGTGAACCAGTTGTTAAATTGCTGGCTGGCCCCTCCCCTCCCTGCTCCTTCCCTTTCCAGGAGTCCCCACGCGCCCCATTTTGGCTCCCAGGAAAGTGCAGGGAGACCTACTAGGCCCAAAACAGGGTGCGGCCTGTTTTTTCTCCCAGGAGGCTGCAAGGAGGCCTACCAGGCCCAAAACGGGGTGTGGGGGTGTGGCGCATCCAGGGGTATGCAGGAGGCTGAGTACTGCCTGTCACACACCCTGGCCACGTCCACCATGGCCACGCCCACACCCACTCAGCTAGTTATTAGGGCAGAGAACCGGTTGATAGATTATTTGAATCCCACCACTGGATATGTTACCAGAGAAATTATCTAGAATATGTAAAGGCATTTCAAATTCTGTTGGAAACATGAGCGACGAGAACAGACATTTTTTTAATCGAGTTTGATGGGTGTATAAAAATGGTAGAAAATTTGGATTCAAACATGTACAATGATTCTGAGTATTCTAAGGATTAATAGAGACCAGAGATCTTTCTTTTGGGACTGATGGGCAAACAGTTGGAAAAGTCATGGGATTTTGTTTTTGTATATGACAACTGTAATAAGATTATTGTATGCACGAAGAAGAAAATATTTGACAATACCTGAAATGAAGGGTAAAGAGGATGGAACTCACTGAGATGTCTTAATTCACTTCTTTGATCGGAAGAATGATAATATCTGCATTTATTGTTGACTAGAAATTCCTTATTTATTTTATTTATTTATTTTATTTATTTGATTTCTATACCCCCTACTCCCGAAGGACTCAGGGCGGTGCACAGCCAAACAATAAAATACATACATACAAAATTTAAAAAGTGGAATTAATATCAAATTAAATAGTTTTGGCCCCGACAAATTAAAACCCCAATCAATTTAAAACCAATTTTAAAATTTGAATATATAAAATACTAAAAAATATTAAAAATTAAAAATCTTTTATAAAAGAGGGAGAAAATTAGGCCAGGCCCGCCTGGTGAAATAAAAAGGTCTTTAGAGCGCAGCAGAAAGTGCGCAGATCCGGGATCCTCCGTATCTCCGGGGGGGGGCTTGTTCCAGATAGTAGATGCCCACACAGAGAAGGCTCTCCCTCTGGGGGCCGCCAGTCGGCATTGTTTGGCCGACAGCACCCGGAGGTGCCCCTCTCTATGGGAGCGTACCGGCTGGTGAGAGGCTATTGGTGGTAGTAGGCGGTCCCACAAGTACCCAGGCCCTAAGCCATGGAGCGCTTTAAAGGTGGTAACCAAAACCTTGAAGCGCACCCAGAAGACCACCAGGAGCCAGTGCAGCTCGCGCAGGAGGGGTGTTACTTATGAACTTTTTGCAGAAAACAAGAAAAAAAATGAATTGATGATGATGATTAGACTGTAGAAATTAGATGCTAGAAAGAAGAGAGAGGGGTAATTTTAGAGAAAAGGGTAAATTTATAACTGCACTTCTAACTTGTAAAGAACATCAATTGCCCTTTTTAAAAATCTTTTTTTGCTTTCTTTTCTATTGTTCTTTTCCTGTTTTTCCTTTCTTGTACTTTTAGCTTTCTCTTTTATTTTCTTTTTTCTCTTACTTTTTCCTTACCTTTTCTTTTTTTTTATTTCTTACTCTATATCATTTATATAATTTATTTATATAAATTATTTTTAAAAAATTAAAATGAGAAAAACCCATTTAACTTTGGTGGATTGGGACAAAGCCCTACTTTGCATATTTACATTTATTTGCTTACACCCCCCCCCCCGCCTTCAGAAGATTCCTTGAAATACCTATGAAAATTTGGTTCGCAAAACATATTGCACAACGTAACTTATTCCTTGCTGATTGTTACAAAATCCATTTAGTGGCCTTGGCCAATTTTATGGGCACAGAAACTCACCTTTCAGTCTCTGTGGAAATCAAGTTGCTATGTTTCAATCTGTTAACCTCCATCTGAGCCTTTAAAAATTGATGGCCTGAATGTCACTTAGAATTCCATATCCTGCCTAGCAACCCAGATAGTGCAGGCTGGCTTTTGTTTCAAAGAATAACCCACACTTGTCT
Organism: Pantherophis guttatus; assembly: GCF_059756535.1. Lineage (NCBI taxonomy): Eukaryota > Metazoa > Chordata > Lepidosauria > Squamata > Colubridae > Pantherophis > Pantherophis guttatus. The sequence continues at coordinate 120,475,067 of NC_142067.1, read as the reverse complement.
TAAAGCACGTAGACTAAGGAGAAGAGAAGTTTGCTCCTCCTCCTTTCCGTTCTTCTTTCAGAAGCTGCAGCAATTGCAAAGAAGACTTCTTGATTTTAAAACTGGGTTTGTGCCTGTGCATTTGTGCCTTTTGATGCTATTGTTTTCATGTCTATGCTTATAAGTGCACGTGTGAAACTTAGTATGTACAGCAAGGGAAGCATTGGCAGTTGTGTTCCAGGAACAGAATCCAATCCACCCATGTGGGGAGAACATGTAGCTTCCAGAATGGAGCAAATGCCTTACAAGATGTTGCCAAAGCATTTCAGTCTGGATTGTTATTTTTTTTTAGAAGGAAGTTTAGAATTAAAATTATATCAGCATAGGCCAAGAGAACTTCCTTTCCTTTCCTTTCCTTTCCTTTCCTTTCCTTTCCTTTCCTTTCCTTTCCTTTCCTTTCCTTTCTTCTCCTCACCTTGCCTCACCGCACCTTCCCTTCTTCTATCTTCCTTTCCTTTCCTTTCCTTTCCTTTCCTTTCCTTTCCTTTCCTTTCCTTTCCTTTCCTTTCCTTTCCTTTCCTTTCCTTTCCTTTCCTTTCCTTTCCTTTCCTTTCCTTTCCTTTCCTTTCCTTTCCTTTCCTTTCCTCTTTCCTTTCCTTACCTTTCCTTTCCTTTCCTTCCTCGCCTCGCCTCGCCTCGCCTCACCTTGCCTCGCCTTCTTATATCTTCCTTGCCCTGCCTTGCTTTCTTCTATCTTCCTTCCCTTCCCTTCCCTTCCCTTCCCTTCCCTTCCCTTCCCTTCCCTTCCCTTCCCTTCCCTTCCCTTCCCTTCCCTTCCTTTCCTTTCCTTTCCTTTATTATTTTTACAAATAGCAAGCATATACAATAGCCCTTCCTCCTCCTATTGTCCCCACAACAACAAGCCTGTGAGATGCGTTGATCTGAGAGGGAGTATCTGGTCCAAGGTCACCCACCTAGCTTTCCTGCCTAAGGTAGGTCTTGACATCACAGTTTCCCGCTTTGTAGCCTTAACCACTAGACCAAACTGGTACTAAACTTAAAAGTTCAGTGTAGGTCTTCCTCAAGTCTCAGCCTCTTTTTCTTCTAGGGGGGTTTGGGTCACTTAGAAGATGGGATCAACAGTAGTTTACCGATTATAGAATCAAATAAACAGGATGAATTGGGGAGATGCAGTAAAATGCAATTCCAGTCAGTACACAGGAAAAAGAGGTTATGGCACTTCACCTCCGGAATGAAGCACTCAGTTAGAAGAAAACAGAAGGAGAAGTGTCAGCTGTAGTTTAAATCTGTACTGATATATTAGCTTTGTAATATTGTACAGATGATAAAGCAAGGCTTATGTTGCTAAGAATTTGCCACTTTACAACAACAATACTAGGATAAATCTTCTATTGTTTTTGGAGGTACTGGTCTACCCATTTATTTTTGCAGGCACCGGTCTACCCATTTGTTTTTGGAGGCACTGGTCTACCCATTTGTTTTTGGAGGCACTGGTCTACCCATTTATTTTTGCAGGCACCGGTCTACCCATTTGTTTTTGGAGGTACTGGTCTACCCATTTGTTTTTGGAGGCACTGGTCTACCCATTTATTTTTGGAGGCACCGGTCTACCTATTTGTTTTTGGAGAGCACCAGTCTACCCATTTGTTTTTGGAGGCACTGGTCTACCCATTTGTTTTTGGAGGTACTGGTCCACCCATTTGTTTTTGGAGGCACTGGTCTACCCATTTATTTTTGCAGGCACCGGTCTACTCATTTGTTTTTGGAGGTACTGGTCTACCCATTTGTTTTTGGAGGTACTGGTCTACCCATTTGTTTTTTGGAGGCACTGGTCTACCCATTTATTTTTGCAGGCACCGGTCTACCCATTTGTTTTTGGAGGCACCGGTCTTCCACCACACTGCCTTTTACCACTGATCAGCTGTAGGGCGGCCCTTTGAAGCCCCTTGGCAAGAGTTTAAACTGTTTTTTTCCTTCTAGCTGATCAGCTGGGACTCAGGAGGCAGCAATAGATTGGGGGTGGGGCCAAATAAAAGGTAAGAATAACACGGGGGGCAGGGGCAGGGGGGGCAGAACCGGTTTGGTGATGTCATATCGTCACCGCTACCAGCTCGGCAGAACCGGGCGGAACCGGGAGGAACCCACCACTGGTACAGTAGCAGCCAAAATTGTGGAAACCTTTTGGGAAAAGGGTATTTTCTAAAACTAGCTAATAACACCACTTTTTTGGGGGAGTAGTACCATAAAATTATATATCAATGAAAGATCATTTAATCAAGAATGTAATGCAATCACTTTTATGAAGGATTTGCTATTAGAATAGCAGTTACAGTATAAAGAAGAAAAGTGTAACACGTAGAAAAAAATGAGTTATACAAAAATTATCACCATAGAAAAAACGAGATATATAAAAATGATCGCCATGTCAGTTAATACTTCGTTGGGTAACCTTTAGCACGAATTACAGCCTTACAATGTCTTCCCATGGAGTGAACCAAGCCTTTTAGTTCTGCAGCTGTTCTAATGTGAAACCAAGATTGAATGATTGCTTCTATTAACTGGGTTTTATTGCTGGGTCACTTCTGACTAACAACTTTCTTTAGTCGGCTCCATAGATTTTCAATTGGGTTAATGTCTGGACTATTCCCAGGCCATTCCAGCAGTGGAATAGGATTATCTTGAAACTCCAAAAAAAAAAAAAAAAAAAGTGGTGTTATTAGCCATCAAACCTCAAAAATACACTTTTCCCAAAAGGTTTCCACAATTTTGGCCACTACTGTACATAGCACTCATTCTTCATATTTTTCCTGAGTTCTTTCTGGCTCAGAATCACCAAGTCACATTCTATGACTCAGAATGGACCATAAACAGGTGTTTCCAGTTTGATTCCAACATTTTAATTGTTATGCCCCATTGGCTCTTTAAGGTTTCAATTTCTTAAGGTTCTTATACGCTGAGATGTTATTGAAACATCATGTTGGAAACTTAGTGATTCCTGAGTGCCAGCAGAGATAGAATTAGGATCCTATTAACAGAGGATCAATATTGCTGTCATTTTGCATTAAAGAAGATTTTCTTATCACGGTTAGAAATATTTCACCATCAATTTTAACTGATCAAAGTAGCATCACATGTTCATTTTCAGTTGTGTTGAAAAAAAATAAAGAATGAAGAATGCATCCAGGCATAGTGCTCATATTATTTTACTTTTTTAAAAAAAAAAATCTCAAAATAATATTTATTTGGGGGAAAAAAATGAACTTTTTCCTCTGTAAATTCAGTATTGGAGAAATATTGTCCTTCAAAATTTACTAGGTAAACAAGAGATACAAAATATCATAAATACAATACCTTAAAAATACAGATGTATATGAAGATAATACAAAACCTTCTACATGTCCATTCAATATGACATTTGCACAATCATATTAGGAAAAAATAGATTTGACTAAATTTATCCTTGATTGTCCTGTAGCATTTTTCTTAACTCTTGGTTGTTATGCTAACATTTCTGTATTTATGTTTCAACACCAGTGAATAAATAATAAGTTATCCAAACGCAAGAGTTATATCATATCATTCTTTAATATTCATACATACATATATACAAGCATGCATACATACATACATACACACCATCTCAAGCAATTAGATGGTATTTCTTAAAGGAGTTTTCCGTCACATAGATACCAGCCCTTTTCTCCTCCCCCTCCCAGGTACTGTGCCTGCCTAAATGGGCTTATTATTCGCCCTAATTGAGGGAATTTTCTCTCCCCCCCCTTTTCTTCCCCTCTTCCTTCTTCCCCTTCCCTTCTTTCCCTTTTTCATCGGGACTTACTCGAATATGATCTTGAGTATAAGACTTTGCCAAGGATTTTCCATCTTCGCCCCTGGCGTGACTCATAGACTGACTGATAGACTGATAAATCTTTCTTCCGACCATGGTCAGCCAAACTGATGCAACTGTTGAGGGGTCCTCTATTACATCATGACTCTTGTCTGTGGGAGAACTTTTTCAATCTACGGTCCCGTGGGGTTCCGCCGTGAGAGGGCGGGCCGGAGGTCGCCCCCATTGGAGGAGATAATTTAGGACCCTCCTGCTGTTGTGGGAGGACAGTTGAGATACCAACAGCACATCGATGAACAATTGGCTGTGTTACATCTTTTGTGAAGTCACCTGTCTGAGCTTTGGGCCTCCATCGCTGCATTTTGGGGATGTATACGACTGCAGATCTTCTTGCGCTGCGAGATTCCCCCTTCTCGCAGATGTGGCCCTCCTCACTATCGAGGGCCCACCTCAAGGAAGGGTTTTGGGACCCAGAGAGGTGGCATGTGAAAATGAGGGGATTGAGGGGTTTTCTAACAAAATTTTTAGTCAAATTTTTAAGGGGTCCTAGGGAGGGGGAGGGTCAGATTGGAATTCGTGCTGTGGGTATGGGGGATAACCCACAAGGGGGAGGGTCGGGTCTGGCAGTGAAGCGTGGTGTGGGGGATGGGGGACCCGGGAGGGGGGGGTTAGAGCTTGTCCGGATAGTTTTTTGAACATCAGTACTGTAGGTGGGAGGGGTAGATATGGCGGGAGCAGGGGGCCATATCGTGTTAGGGGAGTGCGCACTCGCTGTCTACGAGTGGTGGCGTGCTCCGGCCCCCAAGGCTCTACTCGCTCCTCAGGTTGCATAGACCCTCAGGACCCAGGCCTTCGGCTGATGCTGTGCAATGCCAGGTCCGTAGTAAATAAAGCCCCCCTCATCTGTGATCTTGTTCAGGAGGGGGGTGCGGACCTGGCAGGTATTACGGAGACCTGGTTGGGCCAGGAGGGGGGGTTCCCCTCGTTGAAATGTGCCCGCCAGGTTTCCAAGCATTCCATCAGCCGAGGTCACAGGGGAGGGGCGGGGGGGGGGTAGCGGTTATCATTAAAGAAGGTCTGAGACCGAGGGAGGCCACTGTTCCTCAGACGGCCGGCTGTGAATCCCTTTTTGTGAAATGGGGTCATGGGGTTCAGATGGGTTTGCTGATCACGTACCTGGCTCCCTGCCACGTGGCAACAGCCCTGCCCGAGCTACTCAACGTCATCGCCGCGGTGGCGGTTGATACCCCTAAGCTTATGGTCATGGGGGATTTCAACCTGCCGTCCGTGGGCGAGACGTCAGAGATGGCTCTGGAGTTCATGGCTTCCATGACAGCTATGGACCTGACCCAGTTAATTCATGGCCCTACCCACACAGGGGGAAACACGCTGGATCTGGTTTTTGTCTCTGGACAGTGGTTGAGCGATCTTGATATAGGGGATATAGTTACTGAACCCTTGTCATGGTCAGATCACTCTCTCCTTCGTCTCGACTTTCGAACCGCTGCACCCCGCCGCAGGGAGGCGGAGCCGGTAAGATGGTTCTGCCCCAGGCGCCTGATGGAATCTGACAGATTCCAGACGGAGCTTGGGCCATTTCCTGAGGTTCTGGCACACGCCTCGACTGGAGACCTGGTGGCCGCCTGGGATAGGGCGGCTGCTGGTGCTCTGGATCGGGTCGTGCCTTTGCGGCCTCTGACCCGGCGCCGATCTCAATTGGCTCCTTGGTTTACCGAGGAGCTGAGGGAGTTGAAGCGCCGGAAAAGACGCCTAGAGAGTAGTTGGAGGGCCAGTCTTCTTGAATCTGACCGGACACTAGTAAGATCCCACATTAGGAATTACTTAGTGGCGATAAAAGCAGCGAAATGTAGTTATTTTGCTGCTCTTATTGCATCATCAGATAATCGCCCGGCCACCCTCTTTAGGGTGACCCGCTCCCTGCTCCACCAGGAAGTGCGGGAAGACCCCTTGGAGGGTAGAGCCGAGGATTTTGTTCAGTATCTGTATGACAAAATCACTCAGATTCGGGAAGATTTGGACTCCGACTGGGTAGTCTCAGGGGGAGAGACAGGGGCAGGTCTTGAGAATGTTATCTGGGATGAGTTTGATCCTGTGACCCCTGAGGACGTGGACAGGATTCTGGGTAGACTGAACGCGACCACTTGTTTATTGGACCCGTGTCCTTCCTGGTTAGTACTGGCTTCCCGGGAAGTGACACGAGGCTGGCTCCAGGGGATTATAAACGCTTCGCTGAGTGAGGGTGACTTTCCCGCCACCTTGAAAGAGGCGGTGGTGAGGCCTCTCCTCAAGAAGCCTTCCCTGGACCCGGCAATGTTGGTAAATTATCGTCCGGTCTCCAATCTTCGCTTTGTTGCGAAGGTTGTTGAGAGTGTGGTCGCGCAACAGCTCCCCCAGCACCTGGATGAAACGACGTATCTGGATCCGTTCCAGTCGGGCTTCAGGCCCGGGTACAGCACGGAAACGGCATTGGTCGCATTGGTTGATGATCTCTGGAGGGCTCGGGACAGGGGGTGCTCCTCTGTCCTGGTCCTGTTAGATCTCTCAGCGGCTTTTGATACCATCGACCATAGTATCATGCTGCACCGGTTGGAAGAGTTGGGGGTGGGAGGCACTGTGTTGCAGTGGTTCTCCTCCTTTCTCTCTGACCGGTCGCAGTCTGTGTTGACAGGGGGACAGAGGTCGACCCTGAGGCCCCTCATATGTGGGGTGCCGCAAGGGTCGGTCCTCTCGCCTCTCCTGTTCAACATTTATGTGAAGCCGCTGGGCGAGATCATCCGTGGTTTCGGGGTGGAGTACCATCAGTATGCTGACGACACCCAGCTGTACATCTCCACCCCGGATCACCCCAACGATGCCCTTGAAGTGATGTCCCGGTGCCTGGAGGCCGTACGGATCTGGATGGGGAGGAACAGGCTCAGGCTCAACCCATCCAAGACTGAGTGGCTGTGGTTTCCGACGTCCCGATATAGTCAGTTGATGCCATCACTGACTTTTGGGGGCGAATCATTGGCCCCCACGGAGAGGGCTCGCAACTTGGGCGTCCTCCTGGATTCACGGCTGTCTTTAGAAGAGCACTTGACGGCCGTGACCGGGAGGATTTTTCATCAGGTTCGCCTGATTCGCCAGTTGCGTCCCTTTCTGGATCGGGACTCTTTACGCACGGTCACTCATGCCCTTGTCACCTCCCGCCTGGACTATTGCAACGCTCTCTACATGGGGCTCCCCTTGAGGAGCACCCGGAGGCTCCAACTGGCGCAGAGTGTGGCCGCGCGGGTGGTAATGGGAGCGACATGGCGTTCCCATGTAACACCTCTCCTGCGCGAGCTGCACTGGCTCCAGGTGGTCTTCCGGGTGCGCTTCAAGGTTTTGGTTACCACCTTTAAAGCGCTCCATGGCTTAGGACCCGGGTACTTGCGGGACCGCCTACTACCACCAATAGCCTCCCACCGGCTGGTACGCTCCCATAGAGAGGGGCTCCTCCGGGTGCCGTCAGCCAAACAATGCCGACTGGTGGCCCCCAGGGGGAGAGCCTTCTCTGTGGGGGCACCTACTATCTGGAACGAGCTCCCCCCAGAGATACGGAGGATCCCGGATCTGCGCACCTTCCGCCGCGCCTTAAAGACCTTACTATTTCACCAGGCCGGCCTGGCCTAATTTTCCCCCTCTTTTATAAAAGATTTTTAAAATTTTAAACATCTTTTAGTATTTATATATTCAATTTTAAATTGGTTTTAAAGTTTGGGGTTTTAAATTTGTCGGGGCCAAAATTATTTAATTTGATTTTATTCTATTTTTTTAAATTTTGTATTGTATGTGTTTTTATTGTTTGGCTGTGCACCGCCCTGAGTCCTTCGGGAATAGGGCGGTATAGAAATCTAATAAATGAAATGAAATGAAATGAAAATGCAATATACCTTTTGAAGCCATGACGTAACATTTACGTTATAATGAAATTGTAATACTAATGAAATTTAGTTTAATGAAATCATAATGCTATGGTCTTAAGTATATTTTGATTGATTGGATTCCTTCCACTTACCCTAAAATTGTAAGATACTAGGGAAAAATAAACATTACAGCAGATTGACAGAATGAAACCTATTCAGTAATAAGAAACATCTCCCAATAGTAAATAGTATAATAGTAATAAAATGGTTTTAATGTCTTGTTCATCAAAGACGTTGCAATTATTTTGATGGCTTCTGATTTAGGATGTGATTGTCATGGAAAATGGGCTACTTGCATTCTCTTGTCTAACTTTAGAAAATTCTTAATATTTAAACTGGAGTCTTTTGAGTTCACTGTTATCAACTGTATACCAAAATAATTCCTAATTCATTCATTTCTAATTCATACCTAGCATGGGTGAAGAAGACAAAGAGGCATCTTGAACAGTAGTAGAATGCATTCATTCTGTCTTGGGAGTAACTTCTATCACACTTTTTATTCACTGCATTTCATTGGTAATTCATTTATTTATCACAATCATTGATCAGCAGAAAAATGTGGACAAGAAATAGTAGCAAATCACTGCAGAACCCATATCTATGAATGTCTCTGGAGATTCTCAGTCATCCAGGTCACGGTTCTCCCAAAGGACAACCTTTTTTTCAAGAGGCAACTGGACTTTCTGGTTTTTCTTTGAAGACGTTTCCCTTCTCATCCAAGAAGCTTCTTCAGCTCTGACTGAATGGTGGGGAATGGAAGAATTTATACTCCTTGCAGATAGCTGGACATTTTCATTTTTTAGCAGGTCATTACAGTTATCTGGAGGTTTACTTCTATCATCAGGGTTACCTGAGTGGTGTAAATTAGTGTGGAGCTTTCTTGGAACTGTTGAAAGGACTGTGTTGTAGATTGGAGATAGATGATGTCATATCCCTCCCCCTCTGTTGAGAGAGGGCTGTTCAATTTTGACATAGACAGCCTCTTTGGCCCCTCTTTCAAATCAGTGGTCTTCTCTGTCCAGAATATAAACTTTGTTGTCTTCAAAAGAGTGGCCTTTATCTTTGAAATGCAGATGGACTGCTGAATCTAGTCCTGATATGTTTATTCTCTTATGTTGTGTCATACGTTTATGAAGTGGTCGGAGGCAGAGATGGGGCCAGGGCCATCTGGGAGTGATATGCGGACTCCGGAGCCTCCAGGGTCAGACAAAAGAGAGGCAGAGGAACAGGAGGAGCCTGTTCCTAGTGCACGCATGCGCAGAGCTGCCAGAAGGCAAGAGCAGCTAAAGCAAAAGGGATGACTCAGGAGTAAGGCCAGGAGATGATTGGCCCCTCCCATAAGGCTTAAAAGAGCAGCAAAAGCTCTTGGGCTCTTTATAGGAAAGCAACGTTGCTAAATCTGTTTCTACTCAGCGTTTCTTGTTTCTGAACTTCGTGGGGCTTTGCCAAGAAAGGCCTTTGGCAGGGTGCCAAAGAAAATAAAGGTTTGTGATAAGCCCGAAGGACTTTTTCTGAAGGACATGTTTTGGAATTAATTTGGACTAAGCTGGGAATGAAATAATTCTCAGCTATTATAATAAAATAGGTTTGTTTAAGACTAATTGTGTCTTTTAATGACTAAGTGAACCTAATTCATACACAAGGTAGCTAGAATCCATTAGGAAAAATTTTATATGCAAATATGTCTACTAAGGTTTTATTATTCATACATGAACCATGCTGGCACAGTGGTTAGAATGCAATATTGCAGGCTATTTCTGCTGACTGCTGGCTGCCTACAATTTGGCAGTTTGAATCTCACCAGGCTGTCACCAAGGTTGACTCAGCCTTCCATCCTTCCGAGGTCGGTAAAGTGAGGGCCCAGATTGTTGCGGGCAAAATGCTGACACTGTAAATCACTTAGAGAGGGCTGTAAAGTACTGTGAAGTGGTATATAAGTCTAAGTGGTATTGCAATTGCATGTACAGATGGCAGTAGACTCAAAACAGAATAATTGTATCTTCCATCTTCAATGATGTAATTTTTAATGGTGCACAACTTCCTTCCAACCAACAGAATGTAGGCAATATAGACATCTTGTTTATGGTCCATCACTATCATTTTTTATTTTTTGGTAGAAAATTATATTGGTAAAAACAAAAATCAGAAGGACGGCACTTTGAAACCACGATGTTTCTAACTGCAATGCACTGAAAATTGAATTCTGTGTGGAATAAAATATGTGGGTTATGGGGAAACGGCAGAAAAAAAGGTAGAGCATTGGGTTGTGCTAGGCACCTGAAAATGTCGGGGTAATTTCTTCTTTTTTATTGCAGGTCTTGAGCTACCCAATTGAAGTTGTTTTTTTAAAAAAAGAAGAATAAAATCAGTCAGCAATGATTCCCGTTCATTTGGTTCCTGTTTAATATCTGACCAGGGGGAAAATCTGTTCCCCGCATGAGCGTTTTAAAAGAGAGGGAGGGAAGGAGGGAAATAATTTGGCTTTCCAGAGAAAATGCTTAAATGCCTCAAGCTAAAGATAAACAGTAAAAAGGCAACTTGTGGTTATCACTCAATGTCATTTCTGCTTTGGCTGCAGTCTCATGCTAAAAGTCAGATAAATTATTGTCCAGTTTTAGTTCAGTAGCTAGAAAATAAATTACTTGTCCATCTCTTGAGAATTAAGTTATCTTCCACATGCATATAAATCATACAGAGAGGAAGGAAATTATCCCCAAAATGTTCACAGACCTGCAGCCTTCTTTCATAATACCACGCATTTCATCTACACAAATTTAAAACTTCAGATGACCTTTATAAAGCACAGGATTATTAACTGCCCGGAATTCATGCTGTGATATGAAACTGCCTGGTTAGGTGTAAGAGGCTAAATCTCTATGATACATCAATGTAATCCAGGAGGAAGAACTAGTAAATATATCAGATACATTTTGGTACTCATACCCTTTGTATCTCTTTCTCTGGACTGTAAATTTGTGAATGTGGGTGAGGAAAATAAGAATTAATAGAATAACAGAGTTGGAAGGGACCTTGGAGGTCTTCTAGTCCAACCCCCTGCTCAAACAGGAGACCCTATCCATTTCAGACAAATGGCTGTCTAGTCTCTTCTTAAAAAACCTCCAGTGATGGAGTGCCCACAACTTCTGAAGGCAAGCTGTTCCACTGGTTAATTGTTCTTTCTGTCAGGAAATTTCTCCTTAGTTCTAAGTCGCTTCTCTCCTTGATTAGTTTCCATCCATTGCTTCTTGTCCTGTCTTCAGGTGTTTGAAGAATAGGTTGATCCCCTCTTCTTTGTGGCAGCCCTTCAAGTATTGGAACCTTGCTATCATGTCACTTCTAATCCTTCTTTCCATTAGACTAGACATATCCAAATAGCAATAGCACTTAGACTTATATACCCTCCGGAGTGTTTTACAGCAATATTTATTTTATTATTTATTTATTTTATTAAATTTCTATACCGCCCTTCTCCCGAAGGACTCAGGGCGGTGTACAGCCAGAAATAAAACCATGACTATATAAAAATTAAAAGCAATTCAAAACAATTAAATAAATTGGCTGAAAACTCTAATAAAACAACCCATTAATATAGTAAAATATTATTATTATTTAGGCCAGCCCTGCTTGTTGGAATAATAATGTTTTTAGGGCGCGACAAAAGGTACGCTGGTCGGGAATCCTACGAATCTCCGCGGGCAGCTCATTCCAGAGGGTAGGGGCCTCCACAGAGAATGTTCTCCCCCTGGTGGTCGTCAGCCAACATTGCCTAGCCAACGGCACCTGGAGGAGCCCCTCTCTGTGGGAGCGTACCGGTCGATGGGAGGCTATCGGTGGCAGAAGGCGGTCTCGTAGATAATATGTGAGAATATTGCCCCCAACAATCTCACCTCAGAAGGATGGAAGGCTGAGTCAACCTCGAGCCCATCAGGTTTGAACTCCTGGCTGTGAGCAGAGTTAGCCTTGAATATTGCATTCTAACCACTCTTTTTTATTATTATTAAAAATAGAAATTAGAATAGAATTAAAAACAAAATGAGGTGAAAAGAATCTTCAAGCGAACCCCCCCCCCCCCGTCAGATAATAATCTAAAATAGTGCCACTGAACTACACTGTCTATACTGGAAGGATGGTTTTGAATTTATACTTTCCCTCTATTTTGTCTAAGGGACTGAAGGGGGAGTGGCTTAGCCACTCTATAAATATAACCCCCTTTACACACAGGAGAAAAGCAGAAGGTGAACAGGAGAAAAAGAGAAGAGGAGAAAAAGAGAAGGGGAGAAAAGGAGAGAAAGAGAGAAGAAGGGATTATGCTCTAGGCACATTTAACTAAGAAATAAATAAAGACTAAGAGACAATGTTCTGTGATTTAAAATGCAAATAGTTTATTGATTTTAAATAAACAAAGTTTTTCTTGATAAAAGAAATTTGGCTTAATTGTAGCTGCTGGGACATTCCAAGATCTTATTGACCTCTACAACTTAAACTAAAAACTTTTCTAACACCCCCATCTCAGTGGTTAGTATAGCCGGGTACCATCTATTGAAATAAATTCTACAGAATAAAAAAGACTTCTGTTTAGGAAATGTTATCTCAACCATTCCATCCTATGCAATTAAAATATATATATTTGTTGAAATCTAACTATATGAATGCACAAGAGAATATGTGAAAGAAGCTAGTGAGTTGTCGTGTTTTGCCTTAGCATGCAACAAATATTGCATACTGCCAATAGCTCAAACCCCTGGCAGCTCCATTAAAAGGAGTGTCTCTAGGCCCAAGCAACTGGTTTGATTTTGAAGTTCAAGTCAAGCTCACTGAGCAGCATCTTTCCACAAAGTCCTTATACTTTAGCCATAATTTCATGACTGATAATCACAGTCCCACAGTAGATTTGAATGGGCATTCTTAGCATGGGCTGCCATGAGCATGAGGGGTGGGGGGAGAGATAGCATCTTTATCCAGCTCTCACCTTTATCTGTTTCTAAGCACGCCTAAATGAATATCTTTCTCCTTCAGTCTTTTCGGAAAACAAGCAGATAGATGTTGGGAGAAATATCCCTCTGGTTCAGTTCCAAGCTGGGAGAAAGGCACTGGAGACAAAATGGAGGCTGGAGGCTGGAGGCTGATTGGAAAGAGGGTTTAATGGTGAAGCAGAACCATCAAGCACATGGTTCTGAGCAGCTGACCACATGAAGTTGAGAGTGGGGGGTATTTATACCTTCTCTTGGGCTTTGCACTTGAACTACCTATTCCTGTGCAAGAACATGTATTCTATTGGCTGTCATAGGGGTCATAGCTAGCTCTGTAGGCTGTCTGAGCTAAGTTTGGTTGACGTTTGGTCTCTGATGCAACGTCCTTAGGAGATTGTGCAATGTAGTGAGCTCTGCTGCTGGTGGGTTAATCCTATTATGTCCCGGAGGGTCATGTCTTAATCCCTTCACCCTGGAGCTAAAGGTCTTTTGTTTTGTAGATAGGCTGGCCCAGTCTTTCTCAATGGACACAAAAATCTGCTGGGCAGAAGAGAGATTGAGTCTGCTTTCTGTCTTTTAAGGAAACCATGTTTCTCCACTTTTTGTTTAGGGAAATAGAATATTCTGCCTTTTTAAATATTCCTCAAAATATTTCATTCTTCTAGGAAGGGGAGTGCTAACTTTCTACATGTTGTTGTTGTTAGTTGTGAAGTTGTGTCCGACTCATCATAACCCCATGGACAATGTTCCTCCAGGCCTTCCTGTCCTCTACCATCCTCTGGAGTCCATTTAAGCTCATGCCTACTGCTTCAGTGACTCCATCCACCCACCTCGTTCTCTGTCGTCCCATTCTTCTTTTGCCCTCAATCTTTCCCAGCATTAGGCTCTTCTCCAGTGAGTCCTTCCTTCTCATTAGGTGGCCAAAGTATTTGCGTTTCATCTTCAGGATCTGGCCTTCTAAAGAACAGTCAGGGTGATCTCCTCTAGGACTGACGAGTTTGTTGGCCTTGCAGTCCAAGGGACTTGCAACAGTCTTCTCCAGCACCAGAGTTCAAAGGCCTCAATTCTTTGGCACTCAGCCTTCCTTATGGTCCAATTTTCAACTTTCTACATAGGATCCCATTTATTTGTCTAATATGTCTCTGGCTACATTACCTATTTACAGATAGGTAACGTAAAGATCTTTCATGGTCTCTGTAAACATGGTAGGAGACAGAACTGTGATTAATCCCCTTATGCGTGGATGTCCACAGATGATAATCATCCAAGTCCACAACATGTTGAAAAACCATGAAGTGTTTAGAAAACAAAGAGGATGCGCTCTAGTTAATCTTCACTGCGTTCGAAAGTTTTCCCGGATCTACAGAGCTTTTTTTTTTCTTCTGGTTTGAACTCATGGGGGAAAATTTATCTGCTTCACTGGCCAAGTTACTGTCTTTACCCTGATGTCTCATTAAAATGTCTGGATTTGAGTCACACACACTGATGAGCCAACATTGATTCTCTCTAGTTTACAACATGAATGAACATTTTTTATTTGGTAACTGATGTATTTTTAAAAGCCTATGGATTGCACAGAGAAGCAGCCTGCAAACCCCCCCCCCCACTTTAAACCCTTTTCTTAATTTGGATTCACATCCCCAGCATTAACAATTCAGCGCTGTTTGTCTTCTCGCTCTCAAATCAGGCACTTAAAATGCAGGTCTGGCTTCCCAAGCAAACACAATTAGAAAATCTTCCACACTGTGACCCAAAATATATCTCCTTGAAAGATTTCAGTTAGATCAGTTTGCCTGTTTTTTAACCTGTCACGGGGGAAAAAGAGGTGCGTATTGGCTAATATTTTTTAACCTGTCACTGCAGATGTTACTATCGACTCCAAGGGAAGACCAACATGGAGATTAATGAAAAAAATGCGACTAGCTGGAGTTCTTGCCTTTTTTTTTTCTCCCGCCAGGTACAAAATCAGATATTTCAATTTTTTTACATCACTTTGTTATATGCTTCCCTCCTGTGTCCGGTAGGAAAAAAAAAAGTTGTGGATGGAGAATCTACAGTGTACTTACAACATGATATTAATGCTAATGTTCATGTCTATAGGACTGAAATATACAGCCCTCTTAATATTGCTGGTATATTCCCAGGAGCCCCAACAACAGGGCCAACAGTGAAGGATGCTAAGATTTATGATTTAGCAGCCTCTGCAGAGCCAAACTTTGTTCCTTCATACTATCTCAGCTCTAATCTATATCCCACAGTCATATCTTAAAGGTAAAAGTTCCCCTCACACATATGTGCTAGTCGTGCCTGACTCTAGAGGGCGGTGCTCATCTCCATTTCAAAGCCGAAGAGCCAGTGCTGTCCGAAGAAGTCTCTGTGATCATGTGGCCAGAATGACTAAACGCCAAAGGCGCACGGAATGCTGTTACCTTCCCACCAAAGGTGGTCCCTATTTTTCTACTTGCATTTTTCATGTGCTTTTGAACTGCTAGGTTGGCAGAATCTGGGACAAATAATGGGAGCTCACCCCATTATGCAGCACTAGGGATTCGAACAGCTGAACTGCCGACCTTTCGATCAACAAGCTCAGCATCTTAGCCACTGAGCCACCACATCCCTCTAAGTCATATCTTAGAGCAATGCTAACTTTCCTAAGTGGAAAATAGCAGAATTTGTTTATCACTTATATCATTATTTTATAGACATGATATCCTATTCTTGATATCTTTGATTCTGAGAACTGCTAAATATAATTCAGAATGAGACAAAGTTCTAGAATTTTTTTTCAGGTCTTCATATTAGTATGTCTGTGTGTAATTTTTTTCCCAACTCCACCTTTAATGATGTACATGTATAGGGGAATAAATCAATGTAGAAGTGATCTTCATGTGATCATATACATAGCTATCATATACATATAGCAGACCTATTATTCTAGGCCTATTACAAAATCAATGACTCTAATCTTTGAAAGTTGCATATGTACCAGGCACTAAAATGTGGCATAATGGAATATTTTGGACTTTTCTTTGTATCAGTAGAGAAGTTAGTTACCAAGGAAGACCAAACCAAATATTGAGTGGTTACGATTTAACCAACTTTTATTTGTTCATTTGTTAACTGATATCCCATTGTAGGAAGTTAATACCCACCCCTTTCCTGGAAGAATGAAATATTCTAGGAAATATTAAAGAGGCAGAATATTATATTTCCCTGGATGAGGAAAAGAGAAACATTTTTTTAAAGACAAAGCAACTTTCTGCCCCTCCCCCCCCACCTTCAGCTTCAGGATGATGGGATTAAGACATGGCCCTCAGGCAGTGGTGGGTTTCAAAAAATTTTACTACCGGTTCTGTGGGTGTGGCTTGGTGGGCATGGCATGGCTTGGTGGGCGTGGCTTGGTGGGCGTGGCAGGGGAAGGATACTGCAAAATCCCCATTTCCTCCTGATCAGCTAGAACTTGGGAGGCAGAGAATATGCCAGGGCCAGTCAGAATTTTTACTACCAGTTCTCTGAACTACTCAAAATTTCCACTACTGGTTCTCCAGAACTGGTCAGACCCTTTTGAAACCCACCTCTGCCCTCAGGACATGATAGGATTAGCCCTCTACCCATCTCACCACATGGCACCTGGGAAGATTACATCACCCAGCAAGGTTCAACCAAGCCTGGGACACAGACAGCCTACAAAGTTAGCTAAGACCCCCGCCCCCTGAGAGTGACAGCTTTTTGCCCAGGATCTCAAACCACATGGTCCTGTCCACCATTACAAACCATCTTTCCAAACAGCCACCATGTTTCCAGTGTCTTTCTCCCCACTTGGAACTGAATGCAGATGGCCATTTCTTCCAACACCATGTTTCTAAGTTAACTGAACACAACTGGAAGTGTTTTTCATCTCAACTCAAGTTTGCCAGACCAAGTAAACTGGAGGCATGTGATTTATTTGAAATTGCAAATGATCTCAAATAATGGGCTGTTCCTTTATTATTATTATTATTATTAGAGTTGTCTCTCTGGACAATAGTGTAATAGAAGAAGGATGTGTGAGAGAGAGAGAGAGAGAAAAAAAAAAAACCTTGCAAAAGTTTGCAGCCCTTCAGGAGAGGTGTTCCTTGAAACCCTGTAGAAAAACAACTGCCCTAATATCTGTAATGCTGGGACACAGCAAAAGCTTTGTGTTTATGGTTCACAGCTCTCACCCTGCCAGATCCCACAGTAGTCCATACTGCCCTTCTCCTTCAGGGTCTTTGTAGTAGAGGGGGACTGATAGCGCGGCAGCTCAATAGAGTGGAATGGCTGAATTGGGCACCTAATTTCTGCTTGGAAAATACAGATGAGAGATTCTAGATAGGTAATCTGTCCATGTAGACTAGAAATTTGTTTACCAAGAGGACAGTATCCAAATTTGTGAAGAGTACTGAGAAAGACAGCTGCCAAACAAGTATTACACTGAACTAAGCCGGTCATTTTGAACTAAAATAAAATCACAATCTCAAGCGCAGTAACCCTGAATGTATTATTGCTATTTTTGGTTTATAATTATATGATTCATTTATTTTTATTTTTGGATTTATATACCGCCCTACTCCCGGAGGACTCAGGGCGGTGAACAGCCAAAAGATAAAACACACATAATACAAAATTTAAAAAACCATATAAAAACACATTAAATAATTTGGCCCATACAGATTAAAACACCCCTATTGTTTTAAAACAAATTTAAAATTAACAATTAAGAGGCATGCGGGCCTCTTAATTGTTTAATTAAGCATGCGGGCCACTAACTTTGTCCTCTCTACTCCCTCTCAGTCTCCCCCAATCACAGCCAGCAACTCCTCCCACCAGCCTCTGGGAAGTTTATATATATATAAGTGAAATACATGCCATTGTATAAGATAGCAATAGCACATAGACTTATAAACCGCTTCACAGTGCTTTACAGCCCTCTCTAAGCAGTTTACAGAGTCAGCCTATTGCCCTCAACAATTTGGGTCCTTCCCTCCTCGGAAGGATGGAAGGCTGAGTCAACCTTGAGCCTGATGAGATCACATGGCTATAGAGGGTAGATTGGGTGTATCTTCTTGGTAGAAGTTGGATACATGTAGATATTTATTTATTCAATCTGTATGGTCTCCTATTGAATCAACTGGATGATCAACATAATTAAAATTTATGTATGGCTATCTATAGATCAGGTAAGTCAAACTTGTGGCCTGCAGGCCACAGGCAGTTCTGGACTGCTAATAAGACTGCCCCACAAAGTCATACATTTTAATATAATTAAGTGGTTTCTATATTTATCTATATTATACATTTTATATGCAGCCTGAAACAATTCCTCTTCATTCACTGCAGCCAAAGGGACATGCTTGCTTAGATTATATTGTTGTTCTGTATAGTTTTAGGATGACATGTGCTTTAATGTTTTTTCTTTTTTCTTTTTTTTTTAATATTTCTCTTTTTGTCTGTGTGTCTCTGTGTTTTAAACAACTACTTAAACACACAAAAAATATTATGTGGAAGAACTGGAAATCTTCCATATGTTAATGGACCATTAATGCATTTAACAAGATCCAGAGAATGTTATAGAATAATAGATGTTGTAGACAACTGCAGATTCACAAATTTTTCTTTCCAAGAAATAAAACTTGAAAGGTTTTATTCCCTTAACATAAAGTGATCTATTTGTTTTAGCAGATTTATTGCTAATCCTTCTACTGTTAGTCTGGCTTTCTGTTTGTAAGACACTCATAAAATTAATTAAATAATAGGAAGTTGACGGCATTTGCTTGATCTGAGAAAGATAAGAGTTGTGGTGGCGCAATGGTTAGAATGCAGTACTGCAGGCTACTTCTGCTGCTGCCGGCTGCCTACAATTTGGCAGTTCAAATCTCACCAGGCTCAAGGTTGACTCAGCCTTCCATCCTTCCAAGGTGGGTAAAATGAGGACCCAGATTGTTGGGGGCCATGGGCTAACTCTGTAAAATGCTTAGAGAGGGCTGTAAAGCACTGTGAAGCAGTACATAAGTCTAAGTGCTATTGCTATTGCTATAAGCAGTGTTGGATCATGTCGGTTCTTGTATCTGCCATAGGTTCAGATCCAGAAGTTCAAAACCACCAGAAAACAAATCAACGGTGAGCTGCTTCCATACTGTGGAAAGTTCTTGGTGTCCATGAGAGCATAATAGAAGTCAAGCTGAGAGACCCGAGTTAGGAAATATGTGCACGAATAACAGCAAAGAAATAAAAAATTAACTTCCCAAAGAATCCTTGTGGCATCAAGTCAATACAATGGCTGAAGCTGCTAAGGGGAAAATAGCAGGTGATTGTTGCCACTGGAATCAAGAGGAGAAAAATGCCATCCCTAGATATCATCCTATCAGCAGGCGTTCACCCAACTGATGAGAAGCAGAGACATAATTCCATTTCCCTCTCCACTCTGATATTTGTCCCTGTTGCCTTGGAGCCTCAACAACTTGATTAGCAGACAATGTTGCTATTTTGATCTTGAAGTAAATCCGAAGGAATTAAAACAGCGAGAAGCGTGATGTTGCGTCTTTCTTTCTTTCTTTGATCATTTAATAATTAAGTTTTATTTTCTCTGTGTTAGGATTAATCCATGTTTTCTTGCTATTAAGGTTCATGCAGATTAAATGCATCTTTGGAAATAAGTGGGTTGTTGTTTTGTTTTGTTTTGTTTTGTTTTAGCATGGTCCTGATGTAACAAATGCTGGAACGGGGAAGCCCGGTGCATACTAATGTTATTCGATTTTGAAAAACTAACTTTTTCAACTTTAAAAATAGGTTATGCAATTTCTACATTAGCATGATAGTCAATCTAAAACCATGCTCTGGAATAATGTGACTCAACTATCATGATATTTTCATTTTAAGAAAGGAGAAAAATATTCAAGCATTCAAGATTAGGAATGTACAAATTCTGACTCTCAGCCCACCTCCTGGTGACATTTTTCCTACTCCTACTGAAACTCCTTTCATTTCTTTTGACATTCCTCAAACTGATGTTTGTTTGTTTGTTTTTCCCAAGCAGGGGACTTTAAAAGTAATCTCCACATTTAGCTCTAGGCAGACATTTGTGCCACTTCTTGGTCTCCTTGATCTTCTCCATTTTGTTCCCTGCGTGGAGATTTTTATCACCAGCTTTGAAGTCCCATCAGGACAGCCATTGCTGGTGAGAAACAGATGGCACCCACAAGGACAACTCAACTAATAAAGCAAACTTGCATTAATGTGTTCAGTGAAACCAAGGTAGGGATATGCACTGTGCCAATAAGCTACACCATTAGTTCTATAGAAGTTTCCTTTTTATTGCCTTCAGATTCTAGACTAAAAACATCTTAGAATGTAAGAAATAAGGCATATACTGTGCTGAGTCTTTGCATATACTTCTCTTTCTTCGTATATTATACAAAAGTATAAAGAATTAAATCACAGTCTCAGAAAGGATAGAATTACATATAGCTTCCTCCTCCAACACCATGCCAAAATCCACATTAATGTGGACTTTTTACAGCCTTTGCTCATCATTGTATGAGAGAAAGGATAGATGAGTCTTCAGGCAACTTGAGCTGCAAGGCGAAACATCTTTCTCTGTAGTGGAATCCAAGCTTAAAGAGAGAGCTTGCTTTTGAGTAAGTATTACTCAAAAGAAATGTAAAACTCATGTTTATAATTATGCATGATTGACTTTGGATATATATTTAACAGAATAACAGTTGGAGGGGCCTTGGAAATCTTCTAGTCCTGCACAAGCAGGAGACTCTATATCCTTCCAGACAAGTCCAATCTCTTGTTTAGAATAGAATAGAATAGAATAGAATAGAATAGAATAGAATAGAATAGAATAGAATAGAATAGAATAGAATAGAATAGAATAGAATAGAATAGAATTCTTGATTGGCCAAGTGTGATTGGACACACAAGGAATTTGTCTTTGGTGCATATGCTCTCAGTCTACATAAAAAGAAAAGATACAGTCATCAATGATCATAAGGTACAACACTTAACGATAATCATAGGATACAAATAAGCAATCAACTCATACTAGGAAACAATCAATATAAATTAAAAGCCTCCATTGACCCTTGGCCTTCCCTATTTGACTGTTTTGGTGCTATGTGCAGTTTTTTCTAATGTTATCCTCATCCCATTTGTAAAAGAAAGATTAGATACAAGATATCTTATTTGCCATCAGCCGGTGAACTGCATAGCTGAACTGGGCAACCTCGGATCTAAGAGTACTTGAAATGTGCTTTAGTTCAACTTCAAACTTTCATTGCAGAATCTGTATCGGACAATATTTAATGGATTCTTAATATCTAAACTGGTGGAAGAAGCAAGAATGAGAGATACTGATGTTATTTAAATGATTTCTAACAAATAATTTCAAATCCATATTTTATGGCTTTCAAGAACATAAGGTGTTTTCCACATTTATGCACCATTGACATTACCATCAAAATATATAAAGGGTTTTAGAGATATTTCTGCTGATTAATTGACTGAATGATTCATTGAATTTGTATTTCTGGAAGGCGGAAAGCAATCCCACAGACTCAAGGTCAGATGATATAGGAATTATATAGATATAGAAACACATGAAGCACAATTGCAGGAATTGGGTACGTCTAAAAAAAGATGTTGAGATTCTAGAAAGAGTGCAGAGAAGAGCAACCAAGATGATTAGGGGAATGGAGGCTAACTAAAACATATGATGAACAGTTGCAGTTTCAACCACAATAATACACAGGCAAACAATCAATACAAACTCAAGGTAAACCGCTCCAAACTCGATTGCAGAAAATATGACTTCAGCAAGAGAATGGTCAACGCCTGGAATGCTCTACCTGATTCCATTGTTACAGCCTCAAACCCTCACAGCTTCAACCTCATATTGTCTACCATAGACTTCACCCCATTCCTAAGATGTCCGTAAAGGGGGCGTGCATAAGCGCACCAGCGTGCCTACCGTTCCTGACCCACTGTCCCCGTTTATCTGTACTTCCTTTGTTTATGTTTATGTTTATACCTATACCTGCTCATTTGTACATGTTTGACAAATAAATAAATAAATAAAACACTCTTGTGGCCGCCATTTTAGATTGCTACCCAAACGTCGTCTTCAATCTCCGTTAAATATGAAGAAAATATGTTTTTTTCCCCCTCTCTCTTTCAGAATGAGAAATTCAAAAAGAAATAATTCTGGTGCTGCCAAAATATCTCTTCCAATTCCTTAAAAGCCTTTTCTTTTTTTTTCCTTTCTAAAAGTGGCTTCTGTTTTTCTAATTCATTCTTGGCCTGCTTCAGATTTCTTTTGATGATCCTGAGCATGTTGCATTGTTGCTGAGTTTCTATTTTCACAAAGCTACATTTGAGTCAGACACGCTTTCAAGCAAGGGAGGTGGTGTGTGCAATTTAGAGAATATTTTGATGAAGATGGAAGAAATAGAAGCGTCCCAAAAGACACTTGAAATGCTGAGCAGACTTTAATGACTTTAAATAAACTTTTACACTACATGTGCCAAAGAAAGCATTTAGATTGATAGCTTCTGATAGGAGATGTTTCAGCTAAGGCAACAACAATGGATAATATTTTTTTTTAAAAGGGCTTTCTTCTAGAAAACCATATTATGAACATTATTTATATATTGTGTTAGACACATTTTTAAATGATACTTCTCTGATACCTTTCCATGAAGACAGATGTTGGGATAAAGGATAACCTCCAGATATAAATCAGTTATATTTTCTTTTATGATGAGAATGATGTATAACCTATCAAGCATGGATTCTAGTCCCAAATTAAGAGACAGAGAGAAAGAAGGAGATATATATATACAGACAGACAAAGCACAATATATATATATCTACATTCAAACACACAACACACAAATACACAAATGCATACACTTAGAGAGACAGAGAGGAACTCTGACTAAGAATAGGTATTTTATTCACAGATAATAGAATAGAATAGAATTCTTTATTGGCCAAGTGTGATTGGACACACAAGGAATTTGTCTTTGGCATATATGGTCTCACTGTACATAAGGAGAATAAAATACATTCATCAAGTATAAAAAGATACAACACTTCGTGATAGCCAAGGTTATTAATAAGCTATCAAATCTTACTAAGAAACAAATAAAAACAATATAAATTGTAAAGATACAAGCAACATGGTTACAGTCATAAGTGGGAAGAGATAGATACTAGTAAGGAAGAGAAAAATAATAGTAATACAGTTTTAGTAAATTATTCGACAGCATTGTAGGAATTAGTTGTTAATCAGAGTGATGACATTCGGGAAAAAACTGTCCTTGTGTCTAGATGTTCTGGTGTATATTTTATAGTTGTTCTGGTATGTATGTATAAAATAAGGTATTTTGTTCATTGTCTGAAGTAGAGGTAGGCTCTGAAATATTTTTTTCATATATTTCCTCCTTTTTTATATAGTAATAGCAATATGTTTATGGAAATTCTCAATCATCTAGGTCATGGTTTTCTCAAAGGTGCTGTTTCAAAAGGAAACCAGACTATGCTTTTTTTCCTTGAGAAGACATTTTGCTTCTCATCCAAGAAGCAATAGCACTTAGACTTATATATCACTCCATAGTGCTCTACAGCACTCTTTGAGTGGCTTACAGAGTCAGCATATTTGCCCCCAACATTCTGGATCCTCATTTTACCAACCTCAGAACAGAGATAGATTTCAGCAAGTTCTGACCAGTTCTGGAGAACCGGTAGCAGAAATTTTGAGTAGGTCGGAGAACTGCTAGTAAAAATTCTGACTGGCCCTGCCCCAATCTATTCTCTGCCTCCCAAGCCCCAGCTGATTGGGAGGAAATGGGGATTTTGCAGTATCCTTCCCTTGGATTGGGGTGGGAATGGAGATTTTACAGTATCCTTCCCCTGCCACGCCCACCAAGCCATGCCATGCCCACCAAGCCACACCCACAGAACCGGTAGTAAAATTTTTTGAAACCCACCACATTTTGAAACCCACCACTTCAGAAGATGGAAGCTGAGTCAACCTTGAGCCAATCAGAATCAAACTCCTGGCTGTGGGCAGAGGTAGCCTGCAATGCTGTTTTCTAGCCACTGTGCCACCAAGGCTCCCTTTTATAGCCGAAGGAAACTGGGTTATTATTTCTGAAGATAGCTTTATGTTTTTCATATCGTCTAGTCAATGTCCCTTGGTATATACTAAAAAATATATATATTGCTTGCTTCTAAATTAGGAGGGTCACATCTGGATTGTAAAATCTAGATGACCACGTAGTAGTAAGAAAGAGACATGGCAATGCAGAAAAATGTGAACTGTTTCTTCGGAGGCCAGATGTAGTAACTCTGATTGAAATAATTGCCGGATGTAATAACTCTGATTGAAATCATTGATTAGAACTATGTGAGTGCATCCATCCTCATTTGTAGGATTACTGCTACTTTTCCATTGATCCTTGTTTTATATATGTCCCACTTTTGTTTCATTTTGCAAATTCGTCTGTGAGCTACAGCTGAAAAGTGTCTAACAAATATTTTAATAAGGTAAGTAATTTCTCCCCCAAATTGAAAAAGTAAAAAACTTTCACTGAGCCAAATAGATTTTAATCATCACCATCAAATCTGATTTTTTTTCCCTTCAAAACGCTATTGCTTTATGTCTCATTTTCTCCTTTCCCCTCCCTGTCCAGTTTAAAGGAGTCCCATCTAGTAAATTAAACTTTCAGCATATTTAATGGGCACTCTTGATTAAATAGCACAGGAAACTCATAACCTGATTATAAAAACCCTTAAAACATCCCCAAGTTCAAGAAGTAAACATCACTACAACTCCTAATAACACTCACCTTCTTTTTTTTTTTTACAATGAACCTCTTAAATTAAAGTCTCATTAAAATCCACATATTAATATTTGATTGATGAAGACCTTGATTGATGGTACCGAGGCAGATCAGTGTATCCATTCAATCTTTCTGTGGAGTGCCATAATTCCAGATATTTTTGCCAGGTTTTCAGCAATCATTTGATAAAAAAGAGTATCTAGCAATGTTTAGATCTCTAGACCAGCGGTGACCAACTGGTGGTCCGTGGACCATTGGTGGTCCATGAGAAAATTTTGGTGGTCAGCAGAAAAATTATTTGCATTTTTTTTATATTGCACTAAATCAGGGGTCCTCAAACTACGGCCCCTGGGCCGGATATGTGCAATGAAGGTTTGTGCTGCTGAAAAGAGTCTCCCTCTTTGGGGTCTTTTTGTATGGATTAGAGGGGGGCAGAAATTCCAACTTGGGATCTGCTTCAGCGTCCTGATTCACCCTGGCTTTGGGCGAAGGCTGGAGGGAAGTGTCACTGGTAGCAAGGAGCCGGAGGGCCTCATTCCAGTGGGACTGCATCATGGCCTGGAACTGGCTGACCATCTCAGCCCGCTGAGCCTCCAGGCACTGGTACCTGGCCTTGCACTCCCACAGGTCTTCCCTCTGCTGGGAAAGCCTATGCTTGTGGTCCTCAATGAGGTGCTTCTGCTGAGCCTCCTTCTCGGTCAGATCCAATTTGAACTGAGCCAGCTGTTTTGCCAACTTTTTCACATGGTGGCTGCTTAGCTCCAACAACTGCTTCCTGTTGGGGCCCTAAAGAGTCTGGGCAGGCAGGCGAGGAGTGGCTGAGAGGGAAGGGGCGAGTAGAGATGGCGAGGCGCCCCTCAATATGAATGACATCGAGTTGGCCATGCCCATTCAGTCACATGACCACCTAGCCATGCCCACCCAGCCGGTCATTAGGCAGATCATACTAGTGGTCTGTGGGATTTAAAATTATGAATTTAGTGGTCCCTGAGGTCCAAAAGGTTGGGGACCCCTGCTCTAGATGACTCCGAGATATTACATAAATATTGGAAAAATCTCAAAAGAAACCGCATAGCTGTTTAATAGAGGTGCATTTGGCCATTGTGTCTATGTTAACTGTTTAGAATTTCAGCTTCTTTCTCAAAAGGATTATAGTAGTTTACAGATAACCATGATTCAGACAAAAGTTCAAGTAATGACTAGTCTAGAGAAAAGAAAGACTCGGGGGGCATAATAGCAGTAATCCAGTATTTGAGAGGCTGCCACAAAGAGAAGGGGGTCAATTTATTTTCCAAAGCACCAGAGGGCAGGACAAGAAACAATGGATGGAAACTAATCAAGGAGAGAAGCAACCTGGAATTAAGGAGAAGCTTCCTCACAGTGAGAACAATTAACCAGTGGAACAGCTTATATTATTATAATATATATAAATATAACAGCTTATGTAAATTTGTATAAATAAATTTATATGTGTCAATTCTGAAGCTGGCCTGCCTGACTGAGGCCAATATGTTCTAAATGCATTATTCTTTGAATACTAGCTTTTTTGTTATCTATCAAGGTGTATCCTTCTTCTATGTTCTCACTGATGAGGCCTACCTAAAATATTGTATCTTAGAACACTGACAAACCAGAATATGTGTCAGTTTGTTGCAGCACACACATCCAGAAAGCACACACAGCTAACTGATTCAGCAGGATTCATTAACTTATCTTTATATATAATATAACACATGAAGTAAATATACAATACCAAAAGCAGGTTTTCCAACAT
The DNA here is from genome assembly GCF_059756535.1 of Pantherophis guttatus. NCBI lineage: Eukaryota > Metazoa > Chordata > Lepidosauria > Squamata > Colubridae > Pantherophis > Pantherophis guttatus. Next base: position 120,448,641 of record NC_142067.1, on the reverse strand, counting down.
GGTAGTAAATACAAGCAAAACACAAGCAGAGGAGAGGAGTTTCCATTTCTGTTTCAGAGCTCAGCACAGCATGCAGATTTAGTATAGAAGTTCAGCTAAGCCATGCCCAGGCTCCTTGCTGTCTGAATCAGCAAACAGCCCCCATTGGCTGACCTTGTTGCCATGTCTCTTCCAGTCTATGAACATACTCATACATTGACAATATGTCCAAATGAAAACAGTTGAGATCATCAGGGTCAAGTGTCCACCCTTTGAGATTGAACAGATAAAGAAGGTCGCATTGCATGAGTCACTGGAATTCTACTTGTAGTACAATGTAGTATGATAGCAGAATGTAGTTTAATAATCTGACACATCTTGAGATTTTTTTCCCCCCTCACCTCTTCTTGTCTGGGTTAGACTGATGTTTACGGACTAGTTGATGAATTCGGTCTTCAAAGCTGTCTCTGGAATCTTTGCAGCATGGAAGGAAAAACTTATAAAACAGCTGGAGGTTGATTGGGTATGTTTAGCTTGAAGAAGAGAAGACTGTGAGAACACATGATAGTCTCTTCAAATATCTGAAGGGTGACGTGTAGTAGACAGGGAAGAAATGTTTAGTGTTGAAGATGGGTCAAGAGACAACAGGCTTACATCATAAGGAAACAGATTTCAGTTGGACATCAGAAGAAAGTTCTTAGAAATAAAATCTGTTCAGCTATGCAAAAGACTCTCTTAAAGGGTGGTGGACTCTTCCTTTGTAGGAGGAAAACAAGGCTCTGTGCTTATCTCCTGGGATACCGTAGTAATGGAATCCAACAATGGACAGAGGCTTAGATTAGATGGCCTCCAAGATCTTACCCTTTTATAAAATGTGTGGTCTACCATTCCAAAACCATTTGTGTTCTCTCATCCATAACCCTGCTCCAATTTTCCTCATCCAACTTCTGTTCTTTTGATAGCAAGGGTTTAGCTGCTCAGAGAGGGGAAACATCTCTTCCATATGGCATCAGGCAGACCAACTGTTAAGCGAAATAAAGTGGGCCCTCAGATAGCGGCTTTCAAGCAGGGAATCAATGTCAGCCTGCTGTACTCGAGTGTGCTAACAGCCATTTTAATTATCTTCTGGATGGGAAATGAGACGGGGCAAGTGTTGTAACATGCCTGGGACAGTTCTGATCCCCACCTATGACCAAGAGTTTCTCTTTCCCAAAGCACAAAGAGTGAGGGTTAAGCAGCGCTGCATCTTTTCCAAGATCACGTCGTTTCACTCTGGAGATGCCAAACCATCATGAAAAGATATGTGTTTGGTTTAAGGGCTGCAAACAGATGCTCCTCCAAAGGACCTTTTGGCAGAAACTGCAAGGTAATCTCTCCCAACAAACAGGCAACTTTGCCTATTGCCTATCCGCACAGGTTGTTCTGTGGGCACCATCCAACTGTAACAGTAGTAACTTCATCCTGTGTGATGGATACACTGCATAGGAAGCTCATTAACAATGAAATATTTTGGAATTTTCTAACACTTACCTGGTAGCAATAGCACATATATACCACTTCAGTGCTTTTTACAGCCCTCTCTAAGCAATTTTCAGAGTCAGCCAGGGGTGGGCTACTGGGGGTTCGCAGGGGTTCAGGAGAACCCCTAGCTAAGATTCTGCACAGTTCGGAGAACCCCCAAATCCCACTCCTGCCTGGTCCTGTCCACCCTGCCCCACCCCTCCCAGGAGTCCCCATGCAGCCCATTTTTTTTTTTTTGCTTTTAATTTATATGCCGCCCTTCTCCAGAGACTCAGGACAGTTTACAATGCATTAAGTAATAGCCTTCATACTTTTGTATATTTATACAAAGTCAGCTTATTGTCCCCACAATCTGGGTCCTCATTTCATCCTCGTTTTGGATGAAGGTAAATGCAGGGCGCATGCAGAGGGTGAAAAACAGGCCTACCAGAAGTTTGGGAAGGGCCTCCGAGTCTGGGGAGGCCGTTTTCATCCTCCCAGAGGCTCAAGGAAAGCCTCCAGAACCTGGGGAGGGCAAAAATGCCTCCCCTGCCGTGGTGCAGGAGGCTGACTAGGCCACGCCCACCATGGCCATCCCCACCCGGCAACCTGGCAGAGAACCCCTTGCTAAAATTTTTGAAGCTCACCCCTGGAGTAAGCATATTGCCTCCAACAATTTGGGTCCTCATTTTACCCACCTCGGAAGGAGGGAAGGCTGAGTCAACCTCGAGCCTGGTGAGATTCGGTTTGCCAAATTGCAGGTAGCCGGCAGTCAGCAGAGGTAGCCTGCAGTACTGCACTCTAACCACTGTGCCACCATGGCTCTGATGATAGAAGATTAAGGAATGTCTTAATCACCTGCCTGAAACATAACCTGAAGGCAACTACCTAAGCCAAGTGTGTCAGTGAAACAAACAAAATGCTAAAAAGTTAAGATATTTAC
>NC_142067.1:119556219-119593719 GCF_059756535.1 Pantherophis guttatus | reverse complement strand
TTAAAAGCATTTTTTTGGCCAAAGAGGTTGTAGAAAAAATATTTTTAAAAATAATAAAAAAAAAGCCTCTGATGATTGCGCGGCTCAGCTGGGCAATGGGGGGGGGGCAGGGATTTTTGCTACAAGTTCTCCGAACCACCTGCCTCCATCGCTACCGGATCGGGCAATCCGGTTCGAACTGAGAGCATTTCACCCCTGACCCCAAGGCAAAATAAGAAACAATGAATGGAAACTAATCAAGGAGAGCTCCAACCTAACATGTTTCCCCGAAAATAGGACCCTGTCTTATATTTTTTTGAACCCCAAAATAAGTGTTTGGTCTTATTATTTTGGGGTGCATGGAGGAAACCAGAGGAAATGGCGGGGACCGGCTGCACATGCATTTAAATATTTTTGGGGAGGGCTTATTTTCAGGGGGAGCTTATTTTAGTGCATGCACTCAAAAGCCAGATTGGGTTTATTATCAGGGGAGGTCTTATTTTCAGGGGAACAGGGGTAGAACTAAGAAGAAATTTCCGGACAGTGAGAACATTCAGTGGAACATCTTGCATTCAGAAGGTTGGGGGTACTCCATCACTGGAGGCTTTCAAGAAGGGACTGGACAGCCAGTTATCTGAAATGGTAGAGGATCTCCTGTTTAAACAGAGGGTTGTACTAGAAGACCTCTAAGGATCCTTTCAACTTTGATGATGTTCTGTTCTGTTCTAAATTACATGGTTTTGTTTTGTTTTTCTTTCTTTCTTTTTTTTTCTTGCAAGTCATGCTATATTCTTTCCAACTGCCTGGACAAAATGCTCTAGTTTTCTGTGCAACAGTTTAAAAAGTGGCATGTTGTTGTTTTCCTTCTAGGGCTGAGAGAAAATGACCAGCCCAAAATCATGCCTAGGGCACAGCCAGAATTCATGGTTTCCTAGTTTGTAGCTCTTTGCCTTTAACCCCTAAACCAAACTAGTTTTCTCAACAAGCCATGATTCCAAATAAATGTCGCATCATTGCAAACATTGAAATATATGTGTGTGATCTTCTATTTTCCAATCCAAGTGCCTGTCTCAAACAGTCTATCAGGGGAGTGTTTACAAACACTCACCTTACCTCCCTTGGAATGCTGCCAGAGAACTAATTGCCAAACGCAGGGCAAGGCCAAACTTAGCACAGAGTCAAACAACTTTTCCAGAACTTTTACCGACCAGATGAACTAATTGCTTCCTGCAAAAGCTCACATCCCGTTCGCTTATTTTTTATGTCTTATGGGAGGGGCCATTCATCTCCAAGCCTTACTCCCAAATCGACCTTGTTTTCTTAATTGTTCCTGTCTTCTGGCAACTCTGTGCATGCACACACTGGGAACAGGCTAACACTGTTCTTCTACCTCGCTGATGTCAGACTCCTGAGATTCCAGAGGCAGCAAAGAACTACCAGATGGCCTTGGCCCCCTTTCTGCCTCTGACTCAGAGACCTCGTCTGAGCCTTCCCCAGACTCTAGGACTGGCCCACATTCCTCCCCAACCTCCTCACTGTCTGAATCTGCTGCCAGCTCTGTTAGCTGCTGGCGGACCACAACAGAGAACTCCAACCTAGGATTAAGGAGAAATTTCCTGACAGTTACAACAATTAATTAATAGAATGATTTGCTTCCAGAAGTTGTGAATGCTCCAACACTAGATGTTTTTAAGAAGAGATTGGAGAACCATTTGTCTGGAATAGTATAAGATCTCCTGCATGAGACCTCCAGGTCCTTTCCAACTCTCTTATTCTGTTAACTTCAAAATTGCCTTGATGGGGACAGAAGCTAAAGATACCTGCCACACTCAGGTTTCTTCATTCCAGACGTCCTGCTGAGTTAGTATTTTTTTTCCACTATTTTTTTTAATGTCCTATTGACTCCACTTATGAAACAATATAAGAGTCTCAAGCTATTCATGTGGGAAATTCAAGCCTCTTCAGCTGGCCACTGAAGTATCCATTGTGATAACACACTTAGTGTGTGTTAATATAATGCACAAACCTCCTAGTTCAAGAATGCAGGCCATTTTGCAAGATACCGTATTTTTTGGAGTATAAGACGCACCAGAGTATAAGACACATCTTAGTTTTGGGGGAGGAAAATAAGAAAAAAAGCTGATTGGCAAGTGGATCGGCCTCCCGGAATACCCCCAATCAGCTGTTCCCAGAGGTGAATTTTAGCAAGAGGTTCGTTGGTTGTGAGCTCTGTGCCTTGCTTTTTTTTTTTTTTTTTGCTTTTTTTGTTTTTGCCTCTCAAACTTCTGAAACTCTATTTCAGAAAAAACTTTTTTTTCTGCCTCTGAAAGCCTCTGAAACAGAGCTTCAGAAAAAAAAAATCCTCTGAAGCTCTGTTTCTGAGGCTTTTTTTCTGAAGCTCTGTTTGGAGGCTTTTTTTTCCGAAGCTTCATTTCTGATGCTTTTTTCAGCCTCTGAAACCTCCATTTGAGAGGCTGGGCAGGGCTACATTCGGAGTCTAAGATGCACCTAGATTTTCACCCTGTTTTTTTGGAGGGAAAGGTGCGTCTTATACTCCAAAAAATACGGTAGCTTCTATCTAAATCATAATTGGAAGTTTGCATAGAACAATGTCAGCATCCTTGGAATAATATCAAAGTTTGTTTTCACTTGTCAAAATATATCAAATTTGTTAATTGTTTAATCCAGGAGATTAATTACACAAACACACACACACACACACACACACAACTTTAGATATATATAGCTTCTGTTATCTAAAGTCCATCTCTTCATTTATCATCTGTATTGGTGGCCTCTCTTCCTCTCTGGGCAAAGAGGAATCATTCTCATCCGGTAAGTCTTCTATTTGTTGAGCATGAACTTTACTTATATCCAGTAAGGTTTTTTTTTTAATTTTTAGAGTGTGACAACCTTGACTTTTTATGTAAGAAGTAACATTAGGCTGAACAAATGACAGTTGAGCAAATATCTTATGAAGTGCTGATATGAGGCTTCAGAAGACAAGATCTCACAAATGTTTTCCTTTAAGATGTATGAGCATTCCTACAGCCAAAATCAACTCTTTCACTTCAAAGGATTTTGTGCATTCAAGCTAGGCCAATCTTTACCAACACATTATCTCCATCTCTCTCTCTCTCTCTCTCTCTCTCTCTCTCTCTCTCTCTCTCTCTCTCTCTCTCTCTCTCTCTCTCTTTCTCTCTCTCTCTCTGTGTGTGTGTGTGTGTGTGTGTGTGTGTGTGTATTTCTCTCTTCTGTTTTTGATTAACTGCAACAACAGAAAACAAATAACATCCTGCGCGAAGCACAAGAGCATAGCATAAATTTGATTGTTAATCAGTAGAGCCTTAATAAAAAGTTGTTTGTATTTTTTTTGTCCGTGTCTGTGTTTCCCATTAGTTATAATGAGAGCCAGCCAATGCATATTGTTCACACCTATATCCTGAACCAGTGGTCTGTGGCCAAAGGCCCAACTGAGGGGCAGTTAGCCAGAAAAACTGCTTAAATTAATTTCCTACAAACTGCCAAATTGATCTAGGCAGATTAAGGATGGTAATAGCAATAAACCATCAATGAACATTAAACAACATATTCTAGCTATTAGCCATACAAAACCCTGGTGATTGTTCTGTGTTCCCAGATACAAGGCAGTAGGAATCGCTCTTCTTTTTGAAACAACACAACACAATACAACTAGATGCTATTAGCAGCAAATACAGTATTTGTCTTAGTTCAATTAGGAAAAAGAAAAGAAAAAGAAACAATAGACCTCTAACTTTCATTCCTAGTTCTGCATTAGCCAACTCATTCCATCAGACTTAAATTGCTCTGTTCACCTTACTATAGCCTACTGTCCTTGCATGAATTTGAATTAGGGTCACCAAATATTTTAAATTATTCCATATATCATAATAATGTCTTAGGAAAGTCATTCTGATATACTGGATGAGGCTCTTACGAAGCAGTTAATACACCAATACAATGTGCTAAAAATTCCAGACTTGTAAAGGTAGCAGAAAATGTTTCCTTCTCTAAATCTAATACACTATCATCCAATTAGGAACAAGATTCAGAATATCATTTTGTTCAGCTTCTTTTAAGGTCACTGTTCCTTTATATATCTTTACCATGTTTCCCTGAAAATAAGACCCTGTCTTATATTTTTTTGAACCCCCAAATAAACGCTTGGCCTTATTTTCAGGGAGGTCTTATTATTTTGCAGTGCGTGGAGCAATATGGGGCTCCTCTTGCTGTCTTAACTGATTTCCAGCTCTGTGTTTAAATATTTTCGAGGAGGGCTTATTTTCGGGGGAGGCTTATTTTAGCGCTCGAAAGCCCGATTCGGCTTATTATCAGGGGATATCTTATTTTTGGGGAAACCGGGTATATTTTATGGAAAGCTGGGACACTGTGACTTTTTAGAAATTCAAACTGGGCAATTTTTCTAAAAGAATAGTTTAAATCTTAATTCTCAACCAGTGGCTTCACTGAGGAGCAAAATTTACATAGTCCTGTTAGATTCCAGTTAGGAACAGTTAAGTGAAAACCTTATTGGGAGCCATCTATTTTCTCAAAATAATGTGGAATATTGATGATTTCCCTAGATTGCTTTGAAAGAAGGAGAAAGAAGGAGAACGATCTTCGCCATGGTGGCACAGTGATTAGAGTGCAGTACTGCAGGCTGCTTCTACTGACTGCTGGCTGCCTGCAATTTGGCAGTTCAAATCTCATCCAGGCTCAAGGTTGACTCATCCTTCCATCCTTCTGAAGTGGGTAAAATGAGGACCCAGATTGTTGGGGGCAATATGCTGACTCTGTAAAACCACTTAGAGAGGTCTGTAAAGCACTGTAAAGTGGTATATAAGTCTAAGTGCTGTTGCTGTTGCTATTAATTGCCATTTCCTTTAGACTTGGGGTGTCAAACTCGATTTCATTGAGGGCCACATCAGGGTTGTGTTTGACCTCCCCACTATTCCCCCACTATCCAGTCAGAGCTGAAGAAGCTTCTTGGATGAGAAGCGAAACGTCTTCAAAGAAAAACCAGAAAGTCCAGTTGCCGCTTGAAAAAGCACATTTCTGGTCCCAATTGTGCTTGTAAGTCAAGGGTCACCTTGATCCTTGACTCACCTTGATCGTTCATCAAATTTCTAACAGAGACAAGCACAATTAAACCAATTTGACAGTCCAATAATAAAAACAATTTAATCTGAATAAGTCCTTTCGAGAGCTCATGTCTACATAAGGATGCCTAGGATTGGACTGAAAGTGTGTAAAATAGGTACAGTTTTGATGAGTATTGTATAATTATCTATTTTTACTCAACCCTAATTCATTTATTCTGATTTGGAGGGAAAATGAAGACAATGGGCTTTGTAACAAGGATGACAAATCCACATTAATTTTGAAATCTTAAATATAGCTTGACTGCTAATATGAAAACATCACCTACGAATGCTACTGAAAGAGCATTTAATTAGTCACACTTGTTATTCAAACTCTTATAGATGGAGTTGTCAGCTATTCCAACAGGATAATCATCACGAGGCATCATATAAAATTTAGTTCATGGCTACAGTGGTGAGTTTCCAATATTCTTACCATCGGTTTGCTGCGCGCATGCATGCTCACTTTGCACACGCATGCACCTTTCACACATGTGCTTTGCTCGCTCGTGCGCCTTCCATGCATGTGCCCGGCCTCGAAAATATGCCTAAATAGGACAGCATAGCACTGGGGTGGGTGGGAGATCTCCCCCACCCGCGATCTCTGCTACGGGTTCACCCAAACTGGTATGAACCGGCTGAATAGCACCTCTGCATGGCTCTCCACCCACGATCTCCTCCACCCATGATCTTTGTTATGGGTTTGCCCAAACTGGTGTGAACTGGCTGAATACCACATCTGCATGTCTCTCCACCTGCGATTTCCTCCACCCATGATCTTTGCTACAGGTTCGCCCGAACTGGTGCGAACTGGCTGAATACCACCTCTGCATGGCTCTCCACCTGCCATCTCCCCCACCCATGATCTTCGCTATGGGTTTGCCCAAACTGGTACGAACCAGCTGAATACCACCATTGCATGGCTACATCACAGGTCTGAAGGTCTGGACTTGAAACAGTGAGTTGGCTACAGAGAAACATGATGAATTTACAAAAAAGCCTGGCTTGAAAGTCACCAGGATAATTTTGTCAGAAAAAGAAGGGTAGAGGCAATGTTTGGGGAAGAGGCATCTCCAATGTTCCCACCTCTTTTATTTATTTATTTTGAAAATTTATATTGACACCTATTTGCACATGGGGACTCAAGGCAGCTTACAGGCATATCATATATAAAAAATAAAACTAATAGAAGAAAATAATCAAATAATAAATTAATTAAATAATATAATAGCCCCCATCCCCCACTCCCAGCGAAAACACATCACATAAACCATTTAACAGGTTCCATCCCTCTGGGTTCCCCAGACCCACTGGCAGAACCAGATCTTCAGCGCCTTCCAGAAGAGTGTTAGAATGGAGGTCATTCTAATCTCTAAGGCCGTGATAGTGAACCTATGGCACGCGTGCCACAAATGGCACACAGAGCCCTCTCTGTGGGCATGTGAGCTGTCACCCCAGGTCAGCTTCACTGCCTCCCACCAGCCAGCTGGTTTTTGGGTCCCTGCCGTGTATGTGTGTGGGGCGTGCTGGGGGCCTGTGCACACATACATGGGGAGGGCGTGTGCGGACCCCCGCATGCGCATGTATGGGAGCATATGTGGGGGAGTTGTGTGCTCATACACGGGGGTAGGGCATATGTAGGGGGCCGCATGCTCCTGCATGGGGGCAGGGCGCATGCACAGGATCATGTACGCATTGTATTTGGGGGGTTTGGATGCACATATGTGCATTCACGCATGCACATTTTGGGCACTCAGTCCAGAAAAGGTTAGCCATCACTGCTCTAGGGGAAGGATGTTCCAGAGAGAGGGAGCTACCAAGGAGAAGGTTCTTCTTCTGTGTCCCACCAGGTGTATCTCCCTAGGGGATGGGACCTGCAACATTCCTTGCCTGCACACTCTTGTGGGTTGGGTAGATGTGACCGGCAAGAGACGGTCCCTCAGATCACCTGGTCCCAAGCCTGTTCTGACCTAGACATTCCCAAACCATGAAGCAGACTCCTTGTCCCGACAAAAATCCCTTTTTATTAAGTTACTGTGAATTTCTCTCCTTCACATCCAGCAAAGTCTTTCAAGGGTATATTTATCTGGCTTGGAGAGCTGCCAGGCCGATATCTTCAAAACTTAGCAAGTAGTCTCTGAGAGTCACAAACCAATTAAGCGAACTAATTGTCTCCTGCAAACTCCACTCCCCTTTTGTTCCTCTTTTATGGGAGGGGCCATTCATCATCCTCCTTTCTTGGAGGATGTGGCCTTTCTCCCAAGTTGACCCTTGCTCGTTAGCTGTTCCCTTCGTCTGGCAACTCTGCACATGTGCACACTGGTAACAGGCTCCAGCTGTTCTTCTGCCTCACTGATGTCTGACACCAAAGGCAGCTGATAACTGTCATACGACCCTGGTCCCATCTCTGCTTCCAACACAGAGCACTCGTCAGAGCCTTCCCCAGACTCCAGGACTGGCCCAACCTCCTCACTGTCCGAATCTGCTACTAGCTCCACTGGCTGCTGGCAGGCCACAACAAAGCCATGAAAGGCTTTAACCAGCATCCTTTATGATTAATAAGCAGTTAGGTTGCATTTCCTATAGATTTAGTCAAGTATTGTGTAGCCTCAGCTTTGTACTTCTGTATAACTGTTGAGATGAACAATTAAAAGTGATGCAGGGACTCTCTGTGTCACAATCATTTGTTATAGTAGATATAGCAAGGAGTGTCTGCCACAGTGGCTGTTTCCCACCATTTTTGGTGTTCCAAAACAAACAAACAAAAAAGGAATAGGGTGTTTTTGTTTTTTGTAATGTACAAAACCGCTTCTTCTCCCAGACAGATTGATGTTCTGCCTTTCTGAATTACCCTTCAGCCCGAGGAGATCATTTGCAATGACTTGGGGTGGATTCTGAAAGTTTGTAGCAACCAGATGAAAACTTGATAGACACTCCATGTTCTAATAAATACGGGGAGGGGAGAGCTGTCAGTCGAAGAAGTTGTAGTTGCCATTGTGATTGTTCTCCTTCCTTTCCATGCTCAGTACATGGCTTTCAAAAGTGTTGAAGCAAATCTCATGGGCTTTTTCTTTCATTAAACTCCTTCTCTGCCTAGGGAGATTTCAACATGCCGCAACTGAGATTTGATAAACCCTTTTTTTTCGGAGGCCATAGAATTACGTTGTTAATGTCAAGAACCTGGAACATAGCATGCTTTCTAATCATGAGCAGTAGAGTTGAAATTAAGATCCAGATATGATGGGATAATGTCTTTTTCAGTTCCATTACCACATTGGGAATTGAGGGTGGGGGGAACCGGCGACCATGCTTGAAGGTATTTATGGAACTTATTTCCTTAAATCTATGTGATGCTTGCCAAGGCTGATAGATTCCAGCAATATTTGCAGAACATAGTACCAAGTTCACATTAAGAAGATCAAAGTTGTGAATTCCATCTTCTCAAACTCCAGAAGTGTGTCATGAGAGTAGAATGAATGAGTTGGAAGGGTCCTTGGAGGTCTTCTAGTCCAGCACCCTGCTCAAGCAGGAGAACTTATAATAATACAATAATAATCAATAATACATGGGCAAACAATCGGTACAAACTCAAGGTAAACTGCTCCAAACTCGATTGCAGAAAATACGACTTCAGCAACTGAGTGGTCAATGCCTGGAATGCTCTACCTGAGAGCGTTGTTATATCCTCTAACCCTCACAGCTTCAACCTTAAACTGTCTACCGTGGACCTCACCCCATTCCTAAGTTTAAAGGGGGTGTGCATAAACGCACCAACATGCCTGCCATCCCTGTCCCACTGTCCCCATTTATTTGTATTCACTTCTTTCTTTCATTCATATCCATGTTTATATTTACACCTGCTATCTTGTACATGTTTAACAAACTAATACATACAAATACAAATACAAACTTATACTATTTCAGATAAGTGACTGTCTAATCTCTTTTTAAAAAGCTCCAGTGATGGAGCGCCAGTGGTGGGTTTCTACTGGTTCACCCCGATTCGGGTGAACCGGTACTGGAGGCGGCGGGAGACTCTGCCCACCTACCCGGACATCATCACGGATGCCCTGCACATTCCAAATCGGTAGCAAAGGTAAGTGGAACCCACCACTGTGGAGCACCCACAATTTCTGGAGGCAAACTTTTCCTCTGGTTCATTGTCCTCACTGTTAGGAAGTTTCTGCTTAATTCCAGGTTGCTTCTTTCTTTGAATAGTTTCCAACCGTTGTTTCTCATCCTAGGAAGTGAAAACACATACTGTATTTTTCTGAATATAAGACACACCAGACTATAAAACACACCTACCTTTTTTGGTGAGGAAAATAAGAAAAAGAAATCTGCCTCTGCCTCCCAGCAATTTTGCCACATTGCAGCAAACAGCCTGCTTTTACTTTCATTTTCATTTTCAGCTTAGCTTGATTAGCACAAGGGAAAAAGAAAATCTGCTCCCAGCAATTTACCTCCTTGCAGCAAGCAGCAGAGCCCTGTGCAAAACAGCTGAGAGCAAAACAGCTGAGAGTCAGGAGGCCGATCCAATCAACTTGTGCTAATTAGGCTGTGCTGAAGCAGAAATGGGCTGTACCTTCTTGCTGCTTGCTACAAGGAGGTAACTGCTTGGAGGCAAAGGCCAAAGGGTGGGGGCCAGTGGGTGGGCGGGGCTACATTTGGTGTATAAGACACACCTAAATTTTCACCCCCTTTTAGGGGGAAAAGGTGCGGCTTATACTCCGAAAAATACAGTAGTTAGAAAAGGTGTGTATTCTGAGACCCTGAACATATGGCAGAACAAAAGAAGAGCTGCTGGAATGGAGAAAACACCACAATAATCAGCCACATTGATTTTGGAGACAATGGAAGTCAGCACTTCTGGCAGATTTACAGGCCCCAGGCATGTATAAATAAATGTGCATTGTACATTCCTACCATATTTCTGTCCCTGCCTTTGAATATACATCATGATTATGTATGGGATGGAACTGGGGTGAATATTTACGAGGGAAGCCAAGTTACAAATTTCTACAGGGCTCCTAAAAAAAAAAAAGTGAGTTCGGACACTGGGTAAAACTACTCAAGCTGTACCATTTGAAACTGACTGGGAAGAAAGTAAAGAACAGAAAAGAAATATATTGGAAGGATTAGAAGTCAGTTGCTATTGTTCTCTTACTATTTTGTGGTTACCACTGGCTTCTTATAACCCTAAAATGTACCTCTATAACTGTCTGATTTGGTTCTGCAACCCAACAAGACAGACACAGACATAAGAGGGTAATTAGAACTGCAGAAAAAAATAATTGCTACCAACCTGCCTTCCATTGAGGACCTGTATACTGCACGAGTCAAAAAGAGGGCTGGGAAAATATTTACAGACCCCTCGCATCCTGGACATAAACTGTTTCAACTCCTACCCTCAAAATGACACTATAGAGCACTGCACACTAGAACAACTAGACATCACTCTGCTCCAAATGATGGCATTCGGATGCACTTCGAATGCCATCACTCTGCTAAACAAATAATTCCCTCAACACTGTCAAAGTAGTTACTAAGTCTGCATTACTATTAATCTCATCGTTCCTATCACCCTCTCCTCCCACTTATGACTGCATGACTGTAACCTTGTTGCTGGTATCCTTACGATTTATATTGACTGTTTCCTAATATGATTTGATCGCTTATTTGTTCCCTATGACTATCATTAAGTGTTGTACCTTATGATTCTTGACGAATGTATCTTTTGTTTTATGTACACCAAGAGAGTATGCACCAAGACAAATTCCTTGTGTGTCCAATCACACTTGGTCAATAAAGAATTCTATATCTATATCTATCTGGCTCAACTCACTGATTTATAAGTTAAAAAACAGAATACATCATAGGATATTATTTAAGTCTCCAATATGCTTTCCTACAAAGGAAGCTGACCTTGTAAAGTTCTTCTGGAATTTCCCCATGGCTTGGGGATAGGCGTTGAAGTAATGCAGCTTTTCTCTCTAATCTGGGAGAGCAGGCTATGAATGATAAGGAGCGAAAAGCTGTGGAAAATCGGATGTGAAATAAAGAACTGTACTTTATTGTTTCCCAAGACCCTCCCACAATCAATGGGCAGCACAAAAGCCATGTCTGATGCTCTTAATCGAATTAGACATCATGACGGTGGCCAGCGTAGACAGACGGCTCAGCATTGTAAAAAAAGAGAGAATGTTCAGAGGATGCTTTTCCTCTACAACTTTCCTTAAGCTTTCTGACCCTTTGGGCTTATTTCCACCTTGAATCCTGGCTATGCTAGAGAATTTAAGGTAGGTCAAGAAGGAGAGTGGGAGGAGGAGGAAACAGACAGAGGAAGATTTAATCGCTCAGAGTCCGCCTCTTGAAATCTGTTCAGTGCCTGAAATTATTGGGAGCCTGGGAGATGTCACTCTTCTCAGGTAGACCAAACAGGAAACACGACCAGATGAGTTAATTCTATCTTGTTGTAAGGCTGTATTAACAGAATCTTGCAAGTCGGCTAACACAAATCTCCTGCCATCTCTTTTACAGTTGAAAAGTTACAGAGGGTCCCTCCTGGACCTCTTTCTCCACTCATTATGCAGTTGTAGGATATGCCCAGTGGTGGGATTCAAATTATTTAACCACTGGTTCTCTGCCCTAATGACCAGCTGGGTGGGCATGGCCATGGTGGCAGGCAGTACTCAGCCTCCTGCACCCCCCTGGGGGCAAAAATGGGCTATGGGGGGCCCATGCCGCACCCCTATGTGCCCCATTTTGGCCCTAGTAGACCTCCCTGCAGCCTCCTGGGAGCAAAAACGGGCCTCAGGGGTCATACCCCATTTTGGGCCTAGTAGGCCTCCCTGCACTTACCTGGGAGCCAAATCAAGGCACGTGGGGACTCCTAGAAGGGACAGGGAGGGGAGGGGTAGAGCCAGCCAGCAATTTAACAACTGGTTCACCCAAACCGGTCCAAACCAAATGAATCCCACCACTGGCTATGCCCTCTCTTATCTGGTTCCTCCCTAGGCAGCCTCTCTTTGTCCCATTTCTCAAGGTCATACCAAAACCAAAAGAAAGACCATACTCTTTCTTTTCTTTTCTTTTCTTTTCTTTTCTTTTCTTTTCTTTTCTTTTTTCTTTTCTTTTCTTTTCTTTTCTTTCCTTTTTTTTTTGCAATTTCCTCTTTCTTGGTATATTAGAAAAGCAGAAACATTTTCTCTGATTTGAGCAGGTACAAAAATGATCAAGTTCAGTACAAGTCATAGATCAACTAAATCGGGCAGTGTTTGTTTTGTCAACATCAAGTCTGTCCACGTGGTTTGAATATCTTCAGAGAACTACGTGGTGGGTGGATGAGATAGTAGCGTCTTCTGATGTGCCCTCCACAATTTGAAACTTGCTCTGTCCCACCCTGTTTCATCAACCGTCGAGTAGTAAAACCCACCTTATTCTACTGAGCTTTCGGCTTTCATTTAATTGTTCTGCGGGCTCATTAAGATGGACTTATTTGCTCTGTTTTGTTTTTCTTTTGTTTGTTTACCAATGATTTGTTGAGTCTTTAAACCAGGTTGCAAACACTGTAAAATGGAATCTTTCAAATCAAGAGGAAGGATCAGTTAAGATCTCATTAGCCAGCTACTTCTTCCAAGGGTACTCCAAGTCAGAAGACTTCCTCCTACTCAGTTTGGTCAGCTGAGGGCTTCTTGGCCCTTTCATCAGGATTTCTCCCTTTTGCAGATTTCCCGGAAAAAGAGAAAGCAAGGCATTTGGGTCTTCCTGCCTAAATCCTAGAAAGATGTCACAAAAACCTTGAACCAGATTCAAAACACCAGGCTGGGCATGCAACTTTGCAGCCTAACACAAGAGACAGCATTATATTGACCATCAGGTCAATGGCAGGTTATATTTTTATGAGTTTAAGTGTCTCCTATAATGGCACTGCAAACTGTAGTTTGTGAAACTTATCGTAGGCTGTTGTTAACCGCCTATTAGGGGCATAATTTGGAGTTTAAAGTTTTGTGGAGTTTATCAAGGATCCAAGCTCTCTTCTCCCACTCCATCATTAGAGCTCCGGTTTATCTTTTTTCATAGCAGCTCTTCGGAGGTGAAAAGCTTTAAAAATCAATGCTCCATGGATTTCTCACAATGATGGTTCAGTCAGTCTCCAGCTAAGTTAAATGACCCAAGAGTTTGATTTGTGTATTACAGATATGCCCATCATGGTATTGTAAGGCGGTCTATTGCCTGCACACACTCACCCCGGCTATGGCTGATGGGTTGTATCTTGGAGAAGATGGTGAGATGAGGAAGGTCAGTCAAGATCAAGAGTCATGCAAAGAATCTTAAGTAGTGTTACACGGAGCTCCCAATACTTCTTTTTCACAGCTGCTGTCTTTGTCTACTTCTTACCTTGGCTTCTTTCCAAGAACAGTCCACCGACTGATTTCATCAATAATGAAGTCTCCTGTTACACTCTCAATGTCACCTGGAAAGGAGAGTTTTTGAAGAGTGAATTGAGCAGCTGCTGTCTAGCGGAGAGGAAAACTAGCAACTTAGCAACTGTACGTTTCTATAAAGTTTAATAGTTTGAAAAGAGCTTGACTGGAGCAGCAAAATAGACACGTCGACTTTGATGCTGTTCTTCAACACTTGTTTACATGGGAGAGGGTTGTTTTGTTTCCTTACAAGCTATGAACATTTTAGAAACATCAGGTTGCTTAGCTCAGATCAGAATACCTATATTTTTGTATGCAAGAGAAATCCCAGGGGGAGTCAGATAATTTTTTTGACAGTTTTGATAAGATGTTCACATAGATGTCAGGTGCAAGAAACCAGGAGCTAGGATGGAGTTCAAAAGTGTACGTCAAACAAGTCATCACTTTGGAGTCACTTTGCTCCCACAAGAGATATAAGTACAGGTAGCATGGAATGCTACTTATACCTACAGTATAACTCTTGTGGGGCCATAATGACTCCAAGCTGACTCCATCCTTGGGCTCAGCCTAGTCATCTCCTACAATAGGTTTCATGAATGAGGACCGGAGGAATTAATAAGCAGTTATTTGCGGGAAGAAAGTTGTCTTGAAATAATATATATCCTTGTAGCACATTTGACTAAACCACATTAGTCAAAGAAAAGATTTGGAGAATTTGGATTTGGATCCAATTTTTCTAAAACGATTTGGGCATTGCCTTCATTTTATTTTATAATTTTGTGAGTTGTGCAAGAGTAGACAGAACATGTTGTTCAAATTTGATGGGATGCTGGAAACAGCTGAGAAGGGATTTGAATCTTGAACTTCCCAAACCCAACAGTGCAAACTTTTGACTTCATTTATGGACTTTATGGGTTAGCTTCTTCTGAAGGAGGACATTTGGAATCCTTGCATCTCATTCTCCCAAGCTTCCAACATGGAAAGTAAAGCTTCAAGAATTTCAGGGTAGTTAGCTTTGAATTCTGGCAATTGTAATCCAAACAGGGGGCTCTCAGGATTTGTTCCATGTTTACTGTATTCCGACATCAACTTGCTTCCTTTTTCATCTATGGGAAGGTTGGATGTCATGAGTTGCAATGTAATGTAGCTGCTTCTCTACATACTGTTTTTTGTTAATGCAAAAACATGCATTGGGCAATACACGTGCATTGTAAACTATTGGACTTTCAGGCTACAATTGCACAAGGCCACAATATGGGCAGAGAAGTATACATGTTGAATTTTATCTCATTCATGGCTTGTGTTAAAGTGAGACGCTTTTGTGTTGTTCGGTTGCAGGAATTGGGTATGCCTAGTTTAGGACTAGGGGTGACCTGATTGCAGTGTCCAATAGCCACAAAAAAAGAGGGTCAACCTATTCTCCAGAGTACCTGAAGGCAGAACAAGAAGCAATGCATGGAAATTAATCAAAGAGAGAAGCAATCTAAAACTAAGAAAAAATTTCCTGACAATGAGAACAATGCAATAGCTTGCCTCCAGAAGTTGTGGGTGCTCCATCACTGGAGGTTTTCAAGAAGAGATTATACAGCTATTTGTCTGAAATTGTATAGAATCTGCTGCCTAAACAGGACATTGGATCCAATGCTGCTATTCTGTTATTCAAGGTTAAATTTGGTTGCTCCTTATGTGGAATGTCCAGGTGATGCCTAGCACCTTGACATCTATTTTGGAGAAAATGGAGAAAATGATGAATGAGAAGATTAGTATAGCATTCCATTTTTTTTAGTTTTTGGTCAACCCAGCAACTGCAGTGTGCACACTATATACACTGCTCAAAAAAATAAAGGGAACACAAGCAGAAGACATCCGAGATCTGCATGAATGAAATAGCCTTATTAAATACTTTGTTCGTTTCATACAGTAGTTTTGTGTTCCCTTTAGTTGTTTGAGCAGTGTATAAACTACTGTATGTAAAGAACAAAGTATTTAATAAGGCTATTTCATTCATTCAGATCTCAGATGTCTTCTGCTTGTGTTCCCTTTATTTTTTTGAGCAGTATATTTTCTACATATCCACTTTCTAGTTGTATTGCCCATTTTCTCAAAAAATGCTTAAGAGCCGTGGTGGCGCTGTGGTTAGAATACAGTACTGCAGGCTACTTCTGCTGACTGCCGGCTGCAACAGTTCGAGTCTCACTGGTTCAAGGTTGACTCAGTCTTCCATCCTTCCGATGTCACTAAAATGAGGACCCAGCTAATTGGGGACAATATGCTGACACTGTAAACTGCTTAGAGAGGGCTGTAGAGCACTATGAAGCGGTATAGAAATCTAAGTGCTACTGTTATTAATTCTTTTACATAACTTATAAATAATGTAATCCTTATAAATAGCTCCTAATACCCCAAATTAATATCGGAATCATGGAAATTATATCATGACAGAAAGGGAAGAAGTTGGCTTCACAAGCTGAAGTATGAAAAAGGTGTGATACAACAATGGCTGAAATCCAACAAAAAGGAGGAAAAAAAAACGTGTTAAGGACTTTTCTCAAAATTTAACCTGACAGTACATTATTCTAATTGTATAATAGATAAAACTCAAAAAGTGAATGGGAATTAAATAGCTGCAGGTAAATCTTTTTAAAATGCATCTTCATGCTCTGGCTAAATTACTGATTGAAGAGCTCTTAAGATTCCAAGCACTTTTTGGGCAAAATATCCACTTTTGACCCAGCTTGTTCTTATTGGTTACTGTCTGCAGCAGAAGGACAAGGAAGTTTGGCTGGATCAGTGGATGGCTGGATTAAGGCTGACATGTGAAAACTGACCTTCAAAACCATCCCCTCCCTTCCTGGGTTTTATCCTTGACTTATTAATTGAACAAAGTTTGCTCCCCAAATCTACTTCTTGATCTTTCACCCAGAGTTGTCTATATCAATGTGCCCGTACCTGGCTAAGATTCATTTTTAATCTTCTAAACTCTTGGCATTGTAATTATCCATCAAATCCTTTAAACAGCTTAAAGCAATGTTTCCCAAACTTGGCTATTTTAAGATGCATGGACTTCAACTCCCAGAATTCCCCAGCCAGTATGCCTGGTTGAGGAATTCTGGGAGTTGAAGTCCATACATCTTCAAAGGGTCAAGTTTGGGAAACACCGGCTTAAAGCAATTGGCTAACCTTTGATCCTGGAGCTAAACGGCAAACTTCTACAAACACAACCCTATTGGCCCTGGGGTTGTGGTGTGATGCAAAGGGCCCACTAGAGATCTGCCATACTTTTAAACGGGATGGACATTTGAGTCTTGTACTGGTGTGGTAAAAGATTTTGAAGGTTCTTGAACTCACCAGATCTGATCTTGTCCAGCTATAGCTTTATTTGGGTTTCGGATCACTATATATCAGGGGTGAAATGCTCCTGGTTCGGACCGGATTGCCCGATCCGGTAGCGATGGAGGCGGGTAGTTCAGAGAACCGGTAGCAAAAATCCCTGCACCCCCCTCCCAATGCCCAGCTAAGCTGCACAATCATCAGAGGCTTTTTTTTTAACTTTTAAAAACATTTTTTCTACAACCTCTTCGGCCAAAAAAAATGCTTTTAAAAGTTAAAAAAAGAGGCTCTGATGATCGCACGGCTCAGCTGGGATCGTCAAAGGCTTTTAAAAGAAAAAAAATCCTTTTTTTCTTTTAAATGCCTCTGACAATCCAAGCTGAGTTGCCTGATCGTCAGAGGCATTTAAAAGAAAAAAAGTCTCTGCCGATCAGGCAACTCAGCTGAGATCATCAGAGCCTTTTGAAAGCATTTTTTTACAACCTCTTTGCCGAAGAGGTTGTAGAAAAAATGGTTTTAAAAATAAAAAAAAAAATTGGCCACACCCACCAAATCACATTACCCCCCCCACAAAGCCATGCCCACAGAACCGGTAGTAACAAATTTTAGATTTCCCCACTGCTACATATGTTAATACATTTTGGGAAATGCACATAACAACTGAGTTCAGAAATAGGAAGCTATTAGCTGATATGAACACAGTCTTTAACATCTAATTCATTTGTCTCATGTAGACATCATAGAGGCTAAATATTAGCAATATACCAAATGCTGGTCAGTGACCATAACAAATATATTACTGCATAGGTCTGTAGAGATTCTCAGTCATCCAGGTCATGGTTGTCCCAAAGGTGCTTTTTCAAGAGGCAACTGGACTTTCTTCAACCTTCAAGTGCAGACTACAGGAACCAGGAGCACTACTCAGGTGACTCTCAGGACACAGGTGACCCTAAGGATGAAGATAAACCTCCAAGTGGCCCAGTGGTGGGTTCCTCCCGGTTCGGCCCGGTTCGGCCGAGTCGGTAGCGGTGACGATATGACATCATCGAACCGGTTCTCTTTGTTCAGGAGAAACATTATTCTTACCTTTTATTTGGCCCCGCCCCCAATCTATTCGCTGCCTCCCGAGTCCCAGCTGATCGGCTAGAAGGGAAAAAACTGTTTAAACTCTTGCCGGGGCTTCAAAGGGCCGCCCTATAGCTGATCAGCATTAAAAGGCAGTGTGGTGGTAGACCAGTGTGCTCGAAAAACAAATGGGTAGACTGGTGCTCTCCAAAAACAAATGGGTAGACCGGTGCCTCCAAAAACAAATAGGTAGACCGGTGCCTCCAAAAACAAATGGGTAGACCGGTGCCTCCAAAAACAAATAGGTAGACCGGTGCCTCCAAAAACAAATGGGTAGACCGGTGCCTCCAAAAACAAATAGGTAGACCGGTGCCTCCAAAAACAAATAGGTAGATCGGTGCCTCCAAAAACAAATGGGTAGACCGGTGCCTCCAAAAACAAATGGGTAGACAGGTGCCTCCAAAAACAAATGGGTAGACCGGTGCCTCCAAAAACAAATGGGTAGACCGGTGCCTCCAAAAACAAATGGGTAGACCGGTGCCTCCAAAAACAAATGGGTAGACCGGTGCCTCCAAAAACAAATGGGTAGACCGGTGCCTCCAAAAACAAATGGGTAGACCGGTGCCTCCAAAAACAAATGGGTAGACCGGTGCCTCCAAAAACAAATAGGTAGATCGGTGCCTCCAAAAACAAATGGGTAGACCGGTGCCTCCAAAAACAAATGGGTAGACAGGTGCCTCCAAAAACAAATGGGTAGACCGGTGCCTCCAAAAACAAATGGGTAGACCGGTGCCTCCAAAAACAAATGGGTAGACCGGTGCCTCCAAAAACAAATAGGTAGATCGGTGCCTCCAAAAACAAATGGGTAGACCGGTGCCTCCAAAAACAAATGGGTAGACAGGTGCCTCCAAAAACAAATGGGTAGACCGGTGCCTCCAAAAACAAATGGGTAGACAGGTGCCTCCAAAAACAAATAGGTAGACCAGTGCCTCCAAAAACAAATAGGTAGACCGGTGCCTCCAAGAACAAATGGGTAGACCGGTACAGCTCTGCAAGCAGTTAAAAGCCTGGTAGACCAGTACCTCTGCTAAATCCTAAAAAATTGTCACATGACCATCAAACCATGCCCACAAAATAAGCCACGCCCACAGAACCGGTAGTAAAAAAAATTAGAACCCACCCCTGAAGTGGCCTCAACAACACTCAGAGAGCATGCTAACAACCAGATGACTGCAAGGAATATAAATCCTTCCATTCTCCACCATTTAGTCAGAACTGGAAGAAGCTTCTTGGATGAGAAGTCTTCAAGGAAAAACAAAGTAAGTCCAGTTGCCTTTTGAAAAAAGTACCTTTGGCAACAACCATGACCTGGATTGACCGAGAATCTTCATAGACACTAAACACTTGTTCTGCAATGCAGGTGCCAACATTGTGTAGCCAGATCTGAACTTCTTACAGAAATAAGAAATTTGTTTTCTTGGGAGAATTGAGAAGCTGACATTTTTTTATTAAAAGAAACTCCTTCTCCCAGATGCAAATTGGGGTAATGTTGATCTTGTCAAGCTGCTCAAATACATCACCCATTGTAACTTGACTTCCTGCTAGTGCGGTAAATCTGCATTTAAATTCCAGTCCAGCCAATCAAACTGACACAGTTGTTTGGTATGATAAGCTAAAGAACATGTACAATTTCAAATTTATAAAAGCCTTCGTTTACAAGTCCTGGATGACATGCCCTGGATTTACTTGAAGGCAGATGACATGATACACAACCTCGCCTCTCCCTCCCATGTCTTCCAAAATAGCAATTTGCCCTTTCAGGACCTGCCATCCTGTCCTCGCTTTGCTGATTAAACAAGGGGAGTCTCAGATAATGATGTTTCATTCACTCGGATTGGCAGCAGCACAAAGAATCCACATAAAAATAAACTCCTGCTTCCAGATGTAGCAGGGACAAATTGCCAGGGATGGAGAAAATAATAATAATAATAAATTCCGCAATACAGACTGGGTAACCTCTTCAGGGATCTGCTAGGAGAAGTGGCTACTATCTGTAACAACCTGTTTGAAAAGCAGATGTTGAAGCAGGATTATTGGATTGCGTTTGTGTATTGTCACCGGAGATGCTCCCTCTCTGCGAAAGGTAAATCAAAGCAGAATTTTATTTTAAAAGGCAGATATACACAGGAGTGGGATTCAGCTGGTTTGGACCAGTTCAGGCGAACTGGTAGTTATGGCCAGCGGCTTGGCCCGGCCACCCGCCCTGGCACTATCCCGTCTTATACAATCACCATGTTTTATTATTATTATTATTATTATTATTATTATTATTATTATTATTATTATTATTATTATTATTATTATTATTATTATTATTATTTATATGCCGCCCTTCTCCGGAGACTCAGGGCGGCTTACAATGCGTTTTTGTTTGTTTGTTTTTTTAATATAAATTTTATTTCTTTAAAAAAGTACAAGCAGAAGATTTATCGACAAACAGATCACGGTGAGAACATTACACAATACATAACATTCAATCTAAATAAACAGATAAAAAATAAAAGTCTAATCTAGCATTGTCCTCTTTTTATTCTATTATCTAACCAAACATACCATAGGTCCCAGCACTGGAAAAATGCAGAGTCTTTTTGGTCTCTTAAAAGTTTAGTTAGCCTATCGGCTTCTGCACATTCCATGATTTTCCCTATAATCATATCTTCAGATGGTAGATCTTTACCCTTCCAGTTTTGGGCGATTGATGAGAAGATTAATAGTAGCGCAGACTTAGTAACTAGTTTGACAGTGTTGAAGGAATTATTTGTTTAGCAGAGTGATGGCGTTTGGGCTCCTCCCACTTATGACTGTAACTTTGTTGCTTGTATCCTTACGATTTATATTGATTGTTTCAGGGGTGGGTTCTAAATTTTTTTACTACCGGTTCTGTGGGCATGGCTTATTTTGTGGGTGTGGCTTGGAGGTCATATGACTAGGTGGGCGTGGCTAGCTCATCAGAGTCATTTCTGGAAGGTCCTCACACTTACGACCAGTCCTTGCACTTACGACCCGACTCATTTGTTTGCTTTTAACACTGATCAGCTGTAGGACGGCCCTTTGAAGCCCCGCAGCAAGAGTTTAAACAGTTTTTTTCCCTCTAGTCATCAGCTGGGACTCAGGAGGCAGCAATAGATTGGGGATGGGACCAAATAAAAGGTAAGAATAACGTGGGGGGGTGGGGAGGTGGGAGGGCGGGGGGGAGAATCGGTTCGGTGACATCATATCATCACCGCTACCGGATCGGCCAAACCGGACCGAACCGGGAGGAACCCACCACTGCTTCAAATGGTAGATCTTTACTCTTCCAGTTTTGGGTGATTGTTGAGAAGATTAATAGTAGTGCAGACTTAGTAACTAGTTTGACAGTGTTGAAGGAATTATTTGTTTAGCAGAGTGATGGCGTTTGGGCTCCTCCCACTTATGACTGCAACTTTGTTGCTTGTATCCTTACGATTTATATTGATTGCTTCCTGGTATGATTTGATTGCTTATTACTAGCCTATAACTATCACTAAGTGTTGTATCTTATGATTCTTGATTAATATATTTTTTTCTTTTTTTTTCCTTTTATGTACACTGAGAGCATATGCACCAAGACAAATTCCTTGTGTGTGTCCAATCACGCTTGGCCAATAAAGAATTCTATTCTATTCTATTCTATTCTATTCTATTCTATCCTATCCTATCCTATCCTATCCTATCCTATCCTATCCTATCCTATCCTATCCTATCCTATCCTATACCATTTCTTACAGATGGCTGTCCAGTCTCTAAACTAAACCTGAGATGCAAGTGAGTGACCCAGATTTATTTTAAAAGACTCATTTAGTGAAAGGGGACGAATGGAAGTGGCTATTGGTGTGTTGTGAACCACTGGTCAGATACAACATAAAAAAGAGATGGTTGCAATTTCAGTCTGAATGTCTGGCAACTGGCTGGAATGGGGCTCATTGGCTAGTTGCAGAATGTAGTTTTGGAACTGAGTAGGGGAGGGACTGATCAGCAGAAGAAAAATTAAGTAAAATAAAACTCTCTATTCATATACAATACACTTATTTGTTCTCCATCTCCCATCCCAGGGTCATCGGAATAGTATGTGATCGTATTTTCAGTATCTTTTGTGCTTGTGTTTGACTTGGTAATTTCTTTTCCCTGGAATCCCCCCCCCCCTTTATTTCTCACAGCTTCTTAAAAATGCCTCTTCTGAAACCTAATCTCCTGCACAACTAAACTCCAATTTCTCTTTCTGTAATATCTGGAACGGCAAGAGGAAGTAGTCACATCTTCCTAAGTTCTCCTTCCTTTTATCTCTCCGACCAGCTCTTCTTTCTTGGTTACAATCCGCTCTAGGAGATCGAGTAGCTACTTTGTAAAAGGAAAAATAATAATAATAATAATCTAATCTCTCTGATTGTGAAGCTTTTCAAGGCAGAGTATTCATGCTTGTTGGAAGAAATATCCATCTGGTTCAGTTCGAAGCTGGGAAAAAGACACTGGAAACATGGAGGCTGATTGGAAAGAGGGTTTAATGATGAAACAGAACCACATGGGTGGTTCTGGGCAGCTGACCACATCGAGTTGAGAGTGTGGGGTTTTTGAACCTTCTCTCGGGTTTTGCACTTGAGCTTCCTGTTCCTGTGCAAGAACATGTATTCTATTGGCTGTTATAGGGGTTATGTAGGGGTCATAGCTGGCTCTGTAGGTTGTCTGAGCTAAGTTTGGTTGACGTTTGGACTGCTGATGCAATGAAAGGGCGTTGGGCAATTCCTATTGTGGCTGAGGGCTAATCCTACCTTTGTTGGATCTTGGGTGAGGGTATTTGCTTATGAATAGTGCTAGCTATCTCTTTATCTCTTAAGTGCTGACATCTGCTGTGGGCTATTAAGTAAGGTTGGGGCTGCTTTCCAAGAGTATGTTTTCCCATTTCTCCCTTTAGGGAAACATAACATTCTGCCTCTTTAATATTTCTCAAAATATTTCATTCTTCTAGGAGAGGGATGAGTGCTAACTTTCTACAGGCTATTTTAGATATTCCAATAGGAGTAAATTGCAGTTCTGGTCAAGCAGGGCATAGGTCAAAAGCAGCATTGTAACATTATGCCACAAGCTCCACCCCTTTTTCACAGGTCCTTATATTCCATTCACAAAAGGGGTGGAGCCAGCATCGGATCCTGCAAATGCCTGTGGTCAGGATTGTACCATTTCGGATTGTGGGTCCTCTAATGTATGGGCTATAAGATATTAATGATTTCTGAACCAAAGCAATTTTATAACAAAATTCAACAAGTGTAATATTCACCCATTTCCTCTTTTAATCGCATTGCATTTAAAATATCCTCACCTTTCCATGCAATGCCAGTATTAGTTCTTTCCCCACTTCTGACACATTGTAGTTTAGCTAAAAAATTAAATATTAGGTGTCCAGATATGACCTTAAATTTTTTCTCTAGTGATTTTATATGAACAAACTATTGTTTATCATCAAATGATCATGAATGGATATGATATAGTAGATTAGCAAGATAAAGTACAGTTGTTATAGTCTGGTTTGCCAGTTTTAAGGTCCATTTGCTTGGAAAATCCCTCACAAATTATCATAGAGCTAGAGGTAAAGGTAAAGGTTCCCCTCGCACATATGTGCTAGTTGTTCCCGACTCTAGGGGCTGGTGCTCATCTCTGTTTCAAAGCCGAAGAGCCAGTGCTGTCCAAAGATGTCTCCGTGGTCAAGTGGCCGGCATGACTAAATGACAAAGGCGCATGGAATGCTGTTACCTTCTCACCAAAGGTGGTCCCTATTTTTCTACTTGCATTTTTTATGTGCTTTCGAACTGCTAGGTTGGCAGAAGCTGGGACAAGTAACGGGAGCTCACCCCATAACGCGGTACTAGGGATTCGAACCGCTGAACTGCCAACCTTTCAATCGACAAGCTCAGTGTCTTAGCCCCTGAGCTACTGCATCCAGGGCCGGATTTTCCTATAGGCTAACTAAGCTTCAGCCTAGGGCCTCAAGATCAAGAGGGGCCTACATTCAAATTGTTAGCAAAATTAAAATTACACTATTCTAAAAACAGCGAACACTAAAACACTGAACCGAAAATAAGGAGAAATTCTACGCATATGACTAATAAACAAACATAAAAACTTAAAAATGGGAGGTGAAAGGGCCTCATAAGTGGAATAGCCTAGGGCCTCTTTTCATCTAAATCTGGCCCTCACTGCGTCCTAGAGAGAGTTTGCTAAATCAAGACTTTGCTGCTAATGAAAGACAGCGTACATTATATTAGTTTTGAGAGGATGACAGATTCAAGCTTCTTTGAATTCCTGAACAACAATTCATCTTGCTTAGATTTTTGTTGTTGTGGTTTGTTGTTAAGAATCAGCAATTAGACTAATTGAGAAACAAGAGCCCAGTCTGTTGTTGCCTTTAGTTTTATAATCACGAGTGTTGATTAAGACAGTTCAAGGATGGCCATCATCTCAACATTTTCCTTAGTTACAGGCTGCAACAGGAAAACTAATTGTAATTAAAATCAGGGGATGAGTTAACAATACTGGGCTCAGCTCAGCCAACGATGTGGATCTTTAAGCGGTACTGATATTAATGAACGAGACTTTAGCTCATGTTTGATTTTTCCATTACAATCTGCTGAGCAATAGCAGGTTCCGTTGCTGCTGATTTATGTCTCATAATAAGAATAAACCTAAGGAGAAAGCACACCTTTTAGGAATTGGGTGGTTGCAGTAATTTATGTTCAAACTCAGTTAAAACAATAATGTAGAAGATAATGTGAGAGTGGGCAGCATCCTGAACTCTTTGGTTCGCTCTTCAGTCAGCAGCGACACATGTTCTACCCAAAAATGGCTGTTTGACAAGAAGATGGGAATGCTATCCAACTTTGATGATTCTCTGATAACAAGTTCAAGCATAAATAGCATAATCTGATCTGGCCAAACAAAATTCAGACAGCCATTGGTGATAGCAAAGAGATACCAAAACCTCTATCACTGGTGATCAGCTTTGAAGTTTTGCAGCTAAGTGGTGTCACCCCAGAAGTTCTCTGTTCTATAGCTGGTTAATAGCAATAGCAATAGCACTTAAGACTTACAGTATATACCACTTTACAGTGCTTTACATCCCTCTCTAAGTGGTTTACAGAGTCAGCATATTACCCCCAACAATTTGGGTCCTCATTTTACCCACCTCAGAATGATGGAAGGCTGAGTCAACCTTAAGTCGGGTGAGATTTGAACTGCCAAATTGCAGGCAGGTGGCAGTCAGCAGAAGTAGCCTGCAGTACTGCAGTCTAACCACTGCGCCACCATGGCTCATATTTTTTTTTTTAATTTGATTTCTATGCCGCCCTTCTCCGGAGACTCAGGGCGGCTTACAATGCGTTAAGCAATAGCCTTCATACTTTTGTATATTTATACAAAGTCAGCTTATTGCCCCCACAAACTGGGTCCTCAATTTACCTACCTTAGAAAGGATGGAAGGCTGAGTCAACCTTGAGCCTGACAAGATTCGAACTTACTAATTGCAGACAGCTGGAGTTAAATTACAATGCATTAGTCTGCTGAGCTATCCAGACTCCTGTGATGATTGTTTCAAGGTAAGAAAAATAATTGTTGGCATGCTAAGTACTTTAGTAGAGATTAGCAACATTCTGAAGCATTCCTATAGGTGAGATTGGATAGTTTACTGTTTTAAGAATATTACCGTATTTTTCAGAGTATAAGACGCACCTACCTTTTTTGGTGAGGAAAACAAGAAAAAGAAATCTGCCTCTGCCTCCCAGCAATTTTGCCTCATTGTAGCAAACAGCAAACAGCCTGCTTTACTTTCATTTTCGTTTTCAGCATAGCTTGATTAGCACAAGAAAAAAAAATCTGCTCCCAGCAATTTACCTCCTTGCAGAAAGTGGCAGAGGCCCGTGCAACAATAGGTAATGGCAATCCCTGCATCCTGAAACAGCTGAGAGTCAGGAGGCCGATCCAATGGACAATCAACTTGTACTAATTAGGCTGTGCTGAATCTGAAATGAGCTGTTTCTTCTTGCTGCTTGCTGCAAGGAGGTAAATTGCTGGGAGGCAGAGGCCAAAGGGTGGGGGCCAGTGGGTGGGCGGGGTTACATTCAGTGTATAAGACGCACTCAAATTTTCACCCCCTTTTAGGGGGAAAAAGGTGTGTCTTATACTCTGAAAAATACGGTAAATTGTATTGATTTTTGTAGTTTACAATAACCAGATTTCACAAACCTCCAAGGATTAGGCAAGCAGATAGGACTTTCAATGTTTTCCTCTCAGTCAAACAACCAACAAGGAAGTCAAACAAAGACCATGTTCTATCCATTGTCCAAAAAACCAGATCTGAATCTTTTTTGTGGAATGAGGCAAAATCTGATATTTGTCCCAAAGGTGCTTTTTCAAAAGGCAACCGAACCTTCTGTTTTTTCTTTGAAGACGTTTCGCTTCTCATCCAAGAAGCTTCTTCAGCTCTTCTATGGAGTGTTTCAGATTCAGTCTTCAAAAAAAAAAAAGGGGGGGGATGACTTTGGCAGACTTGCAAGCAGAAATGCTTGCCTTCCAAAATCTTTTTCCCAGACCCCATATTCCAGCAGGCAGGTACTATATCTAGACACCTCTGTGCTCTAAAACACATTCTTTTTAGATTGGAACCAAAGCCTAGCACAGTCCCACCGTCCCCATAAATATTTAAAAAATATTTAAGAAAGAAACATAAAGGAAAGGAAAAGGAAAAAGAAAGAAATCTTGAAGTGTCTAAAGATTTTAACTGCCTGTGGAAGAAAACAAACCGACTCAAAACAGATTTAAAATCTCTTGCAACAGAAAATGGTGTTGTTTCCTCCAAATGGATCAAAGATTTTTGTGGAAGTTCTCATCACCGGCCATTCCAGAGGCTAAAACCAGAATTCAGAGGTTTTGTTCTGCTTTCTAAAAACGTGATAAATGCAATGACATTTCTCCATCCCTTCTCCTTTGGAAGCTCTCCAGATTAGTTAAAAACAACTGGCTGAAATGCACAAAGTGTTCCTTAACATCCAAATAAAAATTGGCTTTATAATTCATTTGCAATTTACTTCTGAAAGAAATAAAGGCTCTCAGGAGATGTTCCTTTGCCTTCAAGTTTAGTCTTGTTTAATCTTAATTATACTCCTTTGATATACACAAACAAACATAATATAATATATGCTGCCATCTAGCCAGATCTTCGAGAAAGTGCAGGCTCAGGGTAAATAAATAAATAAAAAAAGTTAGAAAAATCAGCTTCAGAAAAGCTTTCCGTAAGTAAAAGTGAGAAGAGATTTCTGGTCTTTTTAGCATTGCTGCTTTAATAGATCAGAGTTCAGGAAAACTTTAGTGGGCCTTTACAAGTCCAGCATTTATGGAACTTTTCAAACAACTAAATAATACACTAAGCATTTGAGCAAATTACTGAGAAGACAAAAGTGGATCATACAAAGATTAGGGAACATGGGTTGTACATCTCTGTTTACTCTTTACTATTGTTAAAACATTGGAAAAAGATAAGCAAGGTTAGATTGCATTAGTACTTAGAAGGGAGTCTTTCCAGATGAAGGGTAGAAAAGGAAGAGGAGGAGGAGGAGGAGAATAGACTAGACTAGACTAGACTAGACTAGACTAGACTAGACTAGACTAGACTAGACTAGAATAGAATAGAATAGAATAGAATAGAATAGAATTCTTTATTGGCCAAGTGTGATTGGACACACAAGGAATTTGTCTTGGTGCATATGCTCTCAGAGTACATAAAATAAAAGATACATTGGTCAAGAATCATAAGGTACAACACTTAATGTTAGTCATAGGTTACAAATAAGAAATCAAATCATATTAGGAAACAGTCAATATAAATCTTAAGGATACCAGCAACAAGGTTACAGTCATACAGACATAAGTGAGAGGAGATGGGTGATAGGAACGATGAGAAGATTAATGAGAAGAGGAAGAGGAAGAGGAGGAGGAGGAGGAGGAGGAGGAGGAGGAGGAGAGAAGAGGAGGAGGAAGAGGAAGAGGAGGAGAGAAGAAGAAAAAGAGGAGGACGAGGAGGAAGAGGAGAGAAGAAGAGGAGGAGGAGGAGGAAGAAGAGGAGGAGGAGGTGGAGAGAAGAAGAGGAGGAGAGAAGAAGAGGAGGAGAGAAGAGGAGGAGGAGGAGGAGATGAGGAGGAAGAGGAAGGAGAAGAAGAGGAGGAGGAAGAAGAGGAGAAGGAGAAGAAGAGGAGGAGAAAAGAAGAAGAGGAGGAGGAGGAAGAGGAGGAGAGAAGAAGAAGAGGAAGAGGAGGAGGAGGAAAAGGAAGAGGAGAAGGAGAAGAAGAAGAGAAGGAGGAGGAAGAGGAGGAGAGAAGAAGAAGAGGAGGAGGAGGAAGAGGAGGAGAGAAGAAGAAGAGGAAGAGGAGGAGGAGGAAAAGGAAGAGGAGAAAGAGAAGAAGAAGAGGAGGAGGAAGAAGAGGAGGAGAGAAGAAGGAGGAGGAGGAGGAAGAGGAGGAGAGAAGAAGAGGAGGAGGAGGAGTAATAATCAAGAAATTAATCAAGAAAAAAGTGTATTCAAAAACAAGTAGAAATGGAACAAGTCCTTAAGGGAAGTTAAAGCATTAAAAATCCCCTTCTAACCATTTTTAAGACGGTTTCTCTTCCTATGAAAAGCCCTGAGGTCAAATACCGACATAATTAATATATCCCTTAAAGTCATTTTAGTTTTATTCTGCATGGGAAGCTGTGGAAGGAATCAAGCAAAGAAACCAGCAGCTCTTCGCTCCCGAGATCTGCTGGAGGTGCTGAATTCTCAGAGACCATCAGCATTTTTTTTCCCCTTCTTCTTTCAATCGGTTTTGAAGATAATGAGAAGTTCCATTTTTATCCATACAGCCCTTTCAGAATGCCAGGGATGATCCTTTGGTCTTAATCTTTGGTCGCCATTTCCTAACAAAGTCGATGTTGGTGGGAACTGAGAGGAACTCGGTGCCACCTTTACAGGTGTGTTGCTAATGATTCAGAGAGAATCGTGAACTGCGTTTCTTGGCACAGGGTAGCTCTGTGTGAAATTAAAAAAGGCCGCCTTCGAGAAATTGGGTCTCCTCGTCTCCCAGACTGTCAGTAATTTCACCTGTATTGACATCAGTCTGACAAAACCTGGACTTTACTCACCAAGTTACAGTCTGGCTTCCTAATAAGCTTCAGATTTATGGGGCCAAAAAATGGACTTCGTTTCAGGCAAATATGCTATGAAATGCCGATCAAGCGAAGAAAGCTACTATTCCTTTTTCTTTTCTTTTCTTTCAGGGATGGAATGAAGACACAGAGAATCGCTGCTATCAAAATAAATTTTATTGTGCTGCAAAGGAAGCTCTGCAAATGGTGGCTGGTGAGTGATCTATGAGTTGGGCTTTTCCTTCCTAGCAGGGGTCAACCTATTTTCCAAAGCATCTGAAGCAGTGGTGGAATTCAATTTTTTTTACTACCGGTTTTGTGGGTGTGGCTTGGTGGGCGTGGTATGGCTTGGTGGGCGTGGCTTAGTGGGTGTGGCAGGGGAAGGATACTGCAAAATCCTCATTCCCTCCCCACTCCTGAGGGAAGGATATTACAAAATCTACATTCCCACCCCACTCCAGGGGGAGAATACTGCAAAATCTGCATTCCTACCCCACTCCAGGGGGAGAATACTGCAAAATCTCCATTCCCACCCCACTCCTGAGGGAAGGATACTGCAAAATCCCCATTCCCACCCAACTCTTGAGGAAAGGATACTGCAAAATCCCCATTCCCTGCCCATTCCAGGGGAAGAATACTGCAAAATCTCCATTCCCACCCCACTGCAGGGGAAGGATACTGCAAAATCCCCATTCCCACCCCACTGCAGGGGAAGGATACTGCAAAATCCCCATTCCCACCCCACTCTGGGAACAGCCAGAGGTGGTATTTGCCGGTTCTCCGAACTACTCAAAATTTCTGCTACCGGTTCTCCAGAACCTGTCAGAACCTGCTGGATTTCACCCCTGATCTGAAGGCAGACAAAAAAAAAATGGATATCAATGGATGGAAACTAATCAAGGAGAGAACCAACCTAGAAATAAGGAGACATTTCCTGACAGTTAGAACAAGTAACCAATGGCTTGCCTCCAGAAATTGTGGATGCTCCAACACTGGAGGTTTTTAAGAAGGAGTTGGACTGCCACTTGTCTGAAATGATATATGGTCTTCTTCTTGAGCAGGGGGTTGGACTAGAAGACCTCCAAGGTCCCTTACAACTCTGGTAGTCTGTTATTCATTTCTCATTTTTAAGAAGCCCTCTACCACAAAGATGGGATAATTTTGATTGCTTATCTGCCATCAAGTTGATGTCAACTTTTAATGACCACATAGATTGATCTTCTTCATCCCCAATCTGCCCTTTCAGGTCTCCCAAAAGTGGACCTATTTTTTTTTTAATTTGATTTATATGCCGCCCTTCTCCGGAGACTCAGAGCGGCTTACAGTGCGTTAAGCAATAGCCTTCATACTTTTGTATATTTATACAAAGTCAACTTATTGCCCCCACAAACTGGGTCCTCAATTTACCTACCTTAGAAAGGATGGAAGGCTGAGTCAACCTTGAGCCTGGCAAGATTCGAACTTACTTTAATTGCAGACAGCTGGTGTTAAATTGCAGTGCCTTGTCTGCAGAGCTATCCAGGCTCTGCAGACAGTAGCATAGTAATTGATTCTATCCATGTTGTTGCTGATTGTCCTCATCTTTATCTTCCCCAGAATTATTATTTTTTCTAAAGACTTGGATTTTCACATAATGTATCTGAAATAAGATAGATAGATAGATAGATAGATAGATAGATAGATAGATAGATAGATAGAGATATATTTTTTAAAATCTACATTGTGGCCTACAGTCCTGGGATTCCTTGGTGATCTTCCAGCAAATTAAGTCCAGCACTGATTAGTTCAAGATCAGCTAAGGCTAGTTAGTTTTATGAGAGGGTAAAGTTCTCTTAATCTCCAGGATTGTCAAAGCTTCAGAATAGGAAATCCAACAATTAGACAACATACTCCCAAAATTATCTGCTTACTTTCATGAAGCTATTAACCAAATGCAAATGCACAGGTATAGTATAGCTGGTACTTGGCCCAATAGGAGTAATTGTGAGAGGGATCTTGGAGTCCTAGTGGACAATCGCTTAAATATGAGCCAGTAGTGTGCAGAAGCTGCCAAAAGAAGCCAGCACAGTCCTAGGCTGCATTAACAGAGAGATAGAATCAAGATCACATGAAGTGTTAATACCACTTTATAAGGCCTTGGTAAGGCCACACTTGGAATACTGCATCCAGGTTTGATCACCACGATGTAAAAGGATGTTGAGACTCTGGAAAGAGTACAGAGAAGAGCAATAAAGATGATTAGGGGACTGGAGGCTAAAACATATAAAGAATGGTTGCTGGAATTGAGTATGAAAAGGAGAATTAGGGGTGACATGCAGGGGTGAAAAGTCTGCTACTGGTTTGCTTCGTACATGCATGCAGGATTTCCTGCTTTCTAGTGAATATAAATCATGCGGCACAGCTGATTTTCGCACAGCTGATTGTTGGAACTTTTTTTTTTTAACCATTTTTTTGCTACCGGTTCTGGCGAACCAGTAGTAAAAAAAATGCTTAAAAAGTAAAAAACAAAAAAAATGCTGACAATCAGCTGTGCAACAATCAACTGTGCCGCGCAATCATCGGAACTGTTTTTTAATTTTTTTACTACCTGTTCCAGCAAACCGGTAGCATTTTTACCACCGGTTTGGGCGAACCGGCCCAAACCGGTAGCATTTCACCCCTGGTGACATGATAGCAGTGTTCCAATATCTAAAGGGTTGCCATAAACAAGAGGGAGTCAAGGTACTCTCCAAAGCATCTGAAGGCAGGACAAGAAGCAATGAGTGGAAACTAATCAAGGAGAGAAGCAACTTAGAACTAAAGAGAAATTTCCTGACAGTTAGAATAATTAATCAGTGGAACAATTTGCCTCCAGAAGTTGTGAATGCTCCAACACTGGAAGTTTTTAAGAAGAGGTTGGATAATCATTTGTCTGAAGTGGTATAGGGTTTCTGGCCTGAGCAGGGGGTTGGACTAGAAGACCTCCAAAGTCCCTTCCAACTCTGTTATACTGCTTTTCTGTTCTGTTATTATCAGAAATTGAATTTGACATGAAGGTGACCACATTTTTTTAATAAATAAAACTGAGTTTATTGATCTTAAAAAGGTAAGCTGGGTTGGGCTTTGACTTGGTAATAAATTTACCAGGGAAGTCCAAGGTTGAAGACTAGACTATGAGTCCAAAAAGATCTCAGTAGCATCAGTGGCAAATGTCTTCGGTATTCTTGCTAAGAAAGCCTCACAGATGAAAGTCAATTTCAAGTAAGAGGAGAGCTCAACAATTATTTGAAACTCCAACATAATGAAACCAAAAGCAAGTAAAAAAATATTTGTTGAAACCCACAAGGGAAAACAACAACCCAGTACTATTAAATTTATGTTACTCAATTTTCCCAGTGTTGCATGGAAACAATAAATATATTCAGAATATGCAGTAAGAATGATAAACGTGAATACCTACGAGACAAGTTTTTTTTTGCAAGCTGCAGGAAGCATGCCTTTCTTAACGCAATCTCAATCTACATGAAAACTCAAGAGAAAGAACTTGGACGTCTAACTGAAGACAGACATTTCAAGGACATTTTTTAATATATATATATATTTATATATTTAAATATATATTTAAATATATATATATTTAACTATGGCAATACAAACATCTTGATTTACGTAGGAAAAACCCTGGCTAGAACAGTAATGCACATATAGACCTACGAAAAAAAGAACAAAATAAATATTTGACTGTTACAGGGAGGAGTCATAAAATGAGGGTGTGGGTAACTGATGAAGGCAAATAAGCCAGAAATAGATCTATTTTAGTCTCCCTTAAGTCTTACAACTGACAGCATAATGCTGCTTAAATGTCTGATAAAGCCGAGAAAATAGTGATTTGGGATGTCACTTATCTATGGCAATACAAACATCTTGATTTACGTAGGAAAAACCCTGGCTAGAACAGTAATGCATACACACACACACACACACACACACACGTTTGGGTTTGTTTTGGTTGTTGGGGGGTGGTTTTTTTTGCCCAAAGGAAGCAAGTATTGTCACCAGTATATCTGACATCTAATAGATTTTCTTGCCAAATGTTCTCTGCAAGTTTGAGAGGAAAATCTCAGGCTGTGAAGCACATCTGCTACAGGGATATTGCAGCTTAACTTTACAGCTTTTCCAAACAAATCTGAATTAGAAGTGAGAACTGCAGAGGAGTCAACCCCCTGAAGAGACAGGGGGTGCAGCTTTTTTGGTGCTGCGGGTAGAAAGGTGAAACAAGTGATTTTAAAATAGTATCCGATTCACACATTTAGTCTCGGAATGGGTGAATTTACTTGGCAACGACGACACGGGATGTCAAGATGAGAAGCAAACTGGAATGAACTTTGTTCACCATGAAAGGACGAGCCAATGAACGTTTCCACCCGTAGTTCTTTGTTCGGCCTCAGGAAGTAGATTTTCCCAAGGAAATTAAGACAAAAGCTAATATTAGGATCTAAAGCCGCTTCTACCATAGAAAAGCCTGAGGGAAAGCTCAGGACACTTCGCCTCAAATGAAGCGTTTTAAATTATCGTGGTAAATGTAACTTGGCGGAGATGAGTAGTTTGAAATTAGCACTGTATTCTTATTTTCTATTTCGAATATTTTCTCTTAGGGCAACCTCCCCGAATAAAATCTAGACATGGTAAAGTCCAACTCAGTTTCAAACGAATGAATCATAAAAGGCAAGGCAGTGATGTGACGGATTCTTCTTTCTAAATTCTTCAGATTTTTCTCCAGGTAGCTCTTCCAAGATGGGTGTGCACCAAGAGGACTTATGCCCTGATTTCAACTTTTTTTTTTTTTTTGCAGGGGAGTTAATTTAAGCATTTTACCCCCCACAGAAATCAATTAACTTTTGGCTAGTCAATTTCCTGCCAGGTTTTGAAAGGGAGAAGCTCAGCAATAAGATGCTGTCATTTTCTGTATAGCAATAGCAGTTTACAGTAACAGAGTTGGAAGGGACTTTGGAGGTCATCTAGTCCAACCCTCTGCTCATGCAGGAGACCTATACTAGGGATTCGAACCGCCAAACTGCCGACCTTTCTGATTGACAAGCTCAGTGTCTTAGCCACTCAGCCACTTAGCCAAGCTAGCAATGGCACTTAGAGTAGAATAACATTGAATTCTTTATTGGCCAAATGTGATTGGACACACAAGGAATTTGTCTTTGGTGCATATGCTCTCAGTGTACATAAAAAGAAAAGATACATTCGTTAAGAATCATAAGGTCCAACACTTAATGATAGTCATAGGATACAAATAAGCAATCAAATCATACTAGGAAACAATCAATATAAATTGTAAGGTACAAGCAACAAGTAACACTCATACAGTCATAAGTGGGAGGAGATGGGTGATAGGAACAATGAGAAGATTAATAGTAATAGTAATACAGACTTAGTAAATAGTTTGACAGTGTTGAGGGAATGAGTTGTTTAGCAGAGTGATGGTGTTTGGGAAAAAACTGTTCTTGTGTCTAGTTGGTGTGCAGTGCCCTATAGTGTCGTTTTGAGGGTACGAGTTGAAACAATTTATGTCCAGGATGCGAGGGGTCTGTAAATATTTTCACAGCCCTCTTTTTGACTCGTGCAGTATACAGGTCCTCCATGGAAGGCAGATTGGTAGCAATAGTTTTTTCTGCAGTTCTAATTATCCTCTGAAGTCTGTGTCTGTCTTGTTGGGTTGCAGAACCAAACCAGACAGTTATAGAGGTGCAGATGGCAGACTTATATACTGCTTCATAGAGCTTTACAGCCCTCTCTAAGCAGTTTACAGAGTCTTGCCCGCAGTATCTTGCCCCCAACAATCTGAGTCCTCATTTTATTAATCTCTGAAGGATGAAAGGCTGAGTCAAGCTTGAGAATCAAAATGCAGTCGGGTAGAATTAGCCTGCAATACTGTTTTCTA
Organism: Pantherophis guttatus; assembly: GCF_059756535.1. NCBI lineage: Eukaryota > Metazoa > Chordata > Lepidosauria > Squamata > Colubridae > Pantherophis > Pantherophis guttatus. The sequence goes on along the minus strand of NC_142067.1, from coordinate 119,558,587 downwards.
ACCACTGTGGCACCATGGCTCTGTCTTCAACAACTTCCAAATTGTTGTGATACCCGTGCAGAACCTGGTGTATCGTGGGTCTGGAGCACAAGCATAAATCTTCTAACTAGTATGTCTAGCTATATGGATTTATGTGAGTATTTCTGGACTTCACAAGCACACCACCGTCACAGGAGTCCCCAGCATAAGGAAGCTCCTTCAATGTTACCAGTGAAGGACTCCACTAGGAAACCCAAGGGAGAAAATGATACAGTGCCAAGATATTGAAAAACAAATAAACCGGGGCACTTAGACGCGTGGATTTGGGGAAGCTTGTTCATTAAAACTAGTACAAGGTCTCTGCCTATCTTGAATCCTAATGAACAGGTAAACTCGCTGGGGCTGCCCCAAGAGGAAAAGAATCATTATGATGACATCTTTTATTTAACACTTGAATTTTTAGTGAGCTCTTTTTTATGCCGAGGCTTTACTTCATCAGCCTGGAAAAATTGCTAAAAGATGGCTGACAAAACCTAGGACCTGCCCAGAATTAGGTCTGAGGGGACATGGATGAAGGAAATGGTATAAAAATTCCTTCTGGTGGTTGGGGAAATGGCCTAAATCGCGAAGGAACCCTGCATTGCAATATTATGCAGAAAAACAGTACTCCCTGCTTATAAAACAATCCTTCCTTATAGACCTTGTAAACCGATTGAGGGAAAATTCATTTCGCTTTCTGGCTTAACTTTCAATCTTGCCACAGTAAGATTGAAAGTCTCTCTCTCTCTCTCTCTCTTTGTGTGTGTGTGTGTGTGTGTGTGTGTGTGTGTGTGTGTGTGTGTGTGTGTCTCAGAGGTTAATACAACTGCCTAACATGCAGGCAGCCCAAGTTCGAATCCAAGTAAGGGTATGGCTAGCTGATGAGAGCTAAATAGCTTGAAATAGATCTATACTAGTCTCCCTTTATTTCTTTATCAGCGAAATATAAATTTGGTATATCTCCCCCATAAGCTCTTCCTTGTTTACAGCAGCAGGGCCTCACATTTCCTGCCAATCTACCTCACATATTCATGTTGCGGATCGCACACTTCAGTTTTGCTGAGGAGCCTGTAATGAGAATGAACACCCTTTGGTAGCCATGATTAATGTAGCATTGCACAGGAAAAACTGGACAGAATGGCAAGTCAGCTTTTCAGGCATCACTTATCATGGGCTGCGGACAAGACAATATTCACATAAATTTTACCATGTAAGATAGTACCCATGGGTGCTCATGAATTTACAATTTCTTCCTCTATAATCATATGTATCCTCTTTTAAATAACTGGTTCATTCCATTTATCATGGAACCTTCCCTAGCACTCATATTTCTCGGCTGACACCAGAGCGCTGCAGCTAAATCAGCTAAAAAATGTCCCTTATGGAATACATTCAGATGCTTTTTTCCTAAACATGTTCCCAACCTGATACCTGGATTTCAGAGGAAGCAGAAAAGTGGACATGTCCTAGTATCATCATCATCATCATCATCATCATCATTTAACATGATGGGGTGGAGCCTGGGCAACTGAATGGAGTGTATTAATGGCCGGATGCCCTTCCTGTTGCCAATGCAGAGTTTTTTTCAGCAGATATATTCTCAGTGTGGCCAGAGAGAGAAATATCTGCCTCTACCTAGGATTGAACTCACAGCTTCCTGATTGTGAGGCAAGAGCTCCACCGCTAGGCCACTGCGCCACTCCTGGACATGTCCCAGTATCTGTTCTTCATAATAGGGAAAGGAAATTCTGTGCATTGCAAAGAAGATCCAATTTCCGATGGGCAGTTCTGCTGGGTTTGGCCATCCAACAGTAATCCCAAAATCAAATTTTGTGCTTTCCCACAACAAAGAAATAAAAAAAGAGGAAGAGGCAGTGCTTCTCTAGGATCAGAATTTGGAAGAGATAGGGGAATCACCATAACTGGTCAGCATTTGTAGTTGGAAATCAGATGTTCTTATAACCTACTATCTTTCTTTCAGGCTTAAAGAGCAAAGACTAGTGGTGGGTTCCCCCCCGGTTTGGACCGGTTCACAAGAACCGGTAGTAAAACCGACGGGAGGCTCCGCCCACTGACCTGGATGTCATCTTATGTGATCTGTGCATGTGCAGAAGCTTCTGCACATGTCCAGAAGAGTGCACGTGGGTGTGATGCGAACTGGTAGTAAAGGTAAGTAGAACTCACCCCTGGCAAAGACCTTTCTCACTATAAAAGCAGAGCAAAGCAGTTGAGATTAAAAGAAAGAACCAGAAAGATGGCCCTGGCTAATTAATAAAACATGATAGTAAAGGGGTAGTCCTCCTATACCACCTCCTCCTACTCCTCCTCCATCATCATTTTCCCATTTCTA